>NW_026963295.1:5467409-5771154 GCF_036588685.1 Mytilus trossulus
ACAAACCAGGTGGCTAGACAGAAACACGGACACATTCGGAAGCCCATAGAAAAGTTCCATGTCCACCGCAACGTATGTCGCGTAGGGTGATACATTTTAGAATTATAAAGAAGAACATTGCTGACTGCCAACCTTCCCACCAAAATATATATTGGAGCGATATAATTGACACGATTACTTATAAGAACTTTTTTTTTTACATGTATGTACTAATTTCCGAAGTCTACAAAAAAGAATTCCGATCGTCATCCCGTTCACAAAATATAAAAGTACCGCTTATATATGATGACTAGTAACACACAGTCATGTTCCATGGCGAACGAGGCGGGTGCAAATAGCATAAGAAGTGGGTTTTTTTTTAATTATTATTTGACCTTGATGTGTTAACGTCATGTTTCTAAAAATTTAGGCGAAGGAAAGAAATATTTATTGGCGAAAATGAAAAGATGTTCTACAAATGATTTAGAAATACCATGGCAATTCATATTTAAATGATTATAGTATACAATTATAACAACCTTTTAGGAACTGTATATGCATGCACAAGATCCCCCAGCTATAGTTGATTTCTTATTTGAAATCCAATTATTAGTAAAAATGTATAAGAATGTATATATTTTGAAAAATAATAAAATCCTATATATACATATAAAAGAAGATGTGGTATGAATGCCAACGAGACAACTCTACACAAAAGACAAAACTGACACAGAAATTAACAAATATACGTTACCCTTCGGCCTTCAGCAATCAGCAAAGCCAATACTGCTTAGTCAGCTATATAAGGCCCCGAAATGACAATGTAAAACAATTCAAACGACAAAACTAGCGGCCTATTAAACAAAATTGAACGAAAAACAAATATGTAACATATAAACAAACGACAACCATGCATGCATGTACTGAATTACAGACTCCTGACATGTGACAGGAACATACTTATATCAGGTGGCGGGGTTAAACAAGTTTAGCGGGATCCTAACCCTCACCCTTACCTTGGACAATGGTATATCAGTACAAAATAAGAACGAAATATATATATATACAACTCGTCTAAACATCAACCCAACAATGTTAGATCTGTTAATTTGCTTTCGCAAATTTTTTGTTCTTCCCTCGCCGGGATTCGAACCCATGCTACTTTGATATCGTGACACCAAATCGCCTGCACTGCAGCCGTCCCGCTAGACCACACGACCACCTGGGCTCTACAATAATAGAGCTTTCGCTGGCCGTGTGTTACCTTTCCTCGTCAGTTTTAATCTAGCAGCGTACTACAGTACATGATATATAAGGCATGAAGATGTTATAAACAATTGAAAAATGCTTAACTCATTAGATGACAAAACTACAAGTGGACGTGGCCTGGTACTTGTACATCCCAACAACAAAAAGATACTAAGTGCAGATCTAATAGTACTCGCAGTTAACTTAACAGCTTGTTCAAACGGCCAGTAACAACTAATCATCTTAGACTAATATGGACTTGCACATCACTATTATGCGTATAAACATCCCAGTTGCGGAACTAGAAATATTCATAAGTGTGCCACCGGATTTCCTTGATTCGCCTCTTCATCCTACAAGATATCAAGGTCGTTGCTTAAAAAATGTAGGAGTAGCTCTAGATGCTTGTAATATACATAATTGTTAAGATTCAACTCGGTCTTCCTGGCATTTAAGAATATTTGACAAAAATAAAAATGCCGAGGTATACATGCATGAACATCTCAATTGTGTGTTCAGGCAACCTCTGAAATATTAAAACTGTAGTTCAACAAATCTTGGAAGAGGAAGCAGGACAAACCATGATCTCTCTCTTTGCGTTTTATAATAAAATGTATCCAACTACCTTGCATTTTGAGGATATTTTACTTAAAATGTTTCAGTTGCAACCGTCAAGAACTGGACGAGGTGATAGTCAGACAAACCAATCTATAGCTGGACTAACAGACGAACGGGTAGACGAACGAACCTGTACGCGATAAATTAATATACCCTACGATGAAAGTGGGGTCATACAAATCAAAACTTCATAGTTCTCAATTTGCTTAAAAAGTTCTCTTCAGTTGTATAACCATGAATTCTAAGATTTCTTAAACCGTTCTAAATTTAAGTCTCTGAATTGAAAATTATTTTTCAGGGATCCGATGGCTGCTTTCTGTCAAATTCGTTTTTTTTTGTTTTGTTCTCGTTTTCACATACTCTATGCTATTGTTTCACATTTTGTCACATCGGTACATTTTATAAATTATTACATATATATTAGTACACTTCGCATGTGTTGGTTTATTATCGAAGGTTGTACTTCGAGCTTACCGATTGATTCGACGGGAGCATGGACAGTTACAATACATGTGTCAGATCGGAAATTATACAACATTTTCTGTTATTTCCGTATTTTGCGTGGAATTCTCGTCGCGTTGAAGATCGTTGAAGACCCATTAGATGACATCGGCTATTGTCTGCTTGTTTTCGAGTCGTTGTCTCTTTTACATATTCCCCATTTCCATTCTCAATTATGAATTCCAGATTTCAGCAGAACTGGAATCATGATAGTATATAGGGAATCACTGAAGCATGACTGGAGAGATCCCAACTTTAGGTCAGTCAACTCCCCCCCCCCCCCCCCCCCCCCCCCGGAAAAGTTCTGGATTCGCCACTGTTTGTCTTATCCGAGATTCTATTCTAAATTTTTAACTGACTAATTGTCAAAACTAACTCTTCCGTTTAAAATTCAAAATACCTGAATTGTCAATCAACAATTTGAAACACTTCAGTTCTTTTCTTTTGTGTTTGGGAAATCCGCTGAGACTTCACGAACCGTTCCCTTTTCATTCATTGTACACAGCAGACCAGAATATATGTATACCCTGTCATATATTTGTTTAAAAAAATATATTGCCAATTCATTCTAAGAACGAAGCTGAACTTTTAAGAATCGTTTTTACAATTTATTTTCAATAGCTGCAAATGTTAAATAACACCAAGATTAAAAGCGCCTAGCGCCAACAGCTCCGTTGGTATATTTAATAGAAAGATAATATATAGTTGTTAACTTGTTATATTTGCAAATGGGGTAAATAAACTCATCATAAATACCAGGATTGAAATTTTACATTTACGACAGACGGGTATGTCGTCTACAAAAGACTCATCAGTGACGCTCAGGTAAAAAGTATTAATAAGGTAAAATGAAACTGACCATTAAAACTTCATAAAGGGCAAAGCGCAAACATTTTTTTAATTTTCAACGCTATCTTCTTGACCACAATAAGTGTTTTCATCAAAATTGGAAATGATTATATTTTTTAAAGAAAAATCTTTACCTACGTCGCATTATATACAATTAACAAGTTCTAAATATACTGCTAAACAAAAGTTAAGCAACTAATACATTTAAGTCAAATTTTATCATAATTTCTGTCAAGTTTCTCCATTTTCAAGTAAAGAAAATCACGCATTATGGTTCACTTTCTTTCCTGTAATAGAAAATAGAATGCAAAAAGTATGTTTTATTGAGTCACATAATTTACTTCAAAATTGAATCTGCTAGTGATTATTATAATAATCAGAGAATACTTTTTATTAGGATTATTGTGAAACTTATTCATAATAATAGTATGGACTGTATAATTGTTTACATTTCCAGCAGGTAAAAATACAACAATGAAAAATAAAGTAAAATCTGTTCTCTAAAGAGGAAAATTAGAATAAGGAAACATTTGTAAAGATTGATATTATTTAGTACGCTTAAAACACTGAAAATCTATTAAACTTAATATTTTGTAAGATTTTTTGTTAATTTATTTGTTATTATAATATATTAATATATTTAAACACAATGTAAATGTTTACTTTCCAATTTTACAAATTGATATGCATTACTGCTGTACATGTTATAAGTTAAAGTAATACAATCATGCTGAGTGTTTGTCCGCAACATCCGGGTTTTCAGAGATAAGAATAGCTATAAAATCTGCATCTCATTAGATGACGTGTAACATAGGGGAATCTGATCCTATGCTATTAGATCACTTGTATACTTCTAACACACACACAGACAATAGGTGTTGTTTATTTGTTGAAATATTTGATTAAAATATGCGCTTCTGAAATTATTTTACTCAGTATAGTATATAGACTTGTATTCCAAAGACAAATTTATATATATTGTTTAATTTTCTGTAGTGTTTGATAATGACCCAGTGACCTACAACTTTTATGATAAATAAACCACATGTTGTGCATATTGGCAACGCTTCTCAGTAAATCAGTATAAAAAGTATGAATCATTTGTTAAACTAGTGTAAAATGTGGTGTGGAATAATTGGTAAAGTCAAAGATATCCGGCTATTTGAATTGACCCGATGAGCTAACATGATGTTGAATTGATTTTGGAAATAATACACTATAAATCCATTATTTTTATTTTATTTCTAATACTGAAAAAAAATTATGGTCCATCATAGCACAACCAAGTAAACAAGTGTCCATTAATTTATACTAAAATCAAAAAATCATAGACCATTCGTATTCCGACAAAATGAAGATAAATAGAAAAAAATCGTTTAGGAGGGGTATGCGTTGTTGATGTTGTGCAAATGGTAGGAATAATTCCCCTATTCAATCCTTCTTCTGGCAAATTATTTTAAAAAGGAGGGCTTTGATAACAGTTACCCTAGCTTGCCCTACAACATAATGCATCCCCAAAGAATATAGATTTCATATTGATATAAGTCTGAAAATCAAACCCAATATAGTTATGGAATCAGATTTTTTAGGCTGACAAATATTTTTTGTCATTTTACATTTCAATTTGAACAGGTCTGTCTACATTTTCACCAGTTTTTCAATCATTTACTGGTCTGTTTTTACTTTCACAAGTCTCTCTTATAGACCCCTAGTCTGTCCATATGATTCTCAACAGTCTGACTATGTGTCCACAAGTCTCTACGTTTTCACCGGTCTCTATGTGTCCGTCAGTCTGTCTCCGTGTCTACAAGTCTATCTACATGTTTTACCGCCATGTTACGTTTCTAACAGTTTGCCTTCATGTTCTACACGTTCACCAGTCTGCTTATGTATATACCATTCTGGCTACAAGTCTTCAAGAATATCATTTCAAATTCTGAAGATGATGATATTTCTCATAGTAAAGTCGTTAATACAATGTACCAGTACTTTAGGGTCGACATCAAAAAAGCAATGAAGGATAAAAAACTTAATTCAAATTTCTGTAAGTTTTGTATAAATTGACATCGATTTTTACATATATCCTTATTGGTCAATCAATTTTTCCCAAATTAATTTAAGAGGGGGTAGGGGGTTCGGTGAAAAAAACTATATGAATTAAGTTTTTACCCTTCATTGAACTTTTGATGTCGTCCCTTAGTCTATCAGTTTCCATCTTCAGCAAGACTCGGGGTCTGATGAAGGTTTTTAAACAGTTAAAGATTCATCTACACACAATCATTTTGACTGAAGTCAGTCTTCTCGGTCAGAAGCAAAGAAATGCCCGATTAGCGCTGCTGAATTTGCCCGGGGCACGTGGAGGACCAGTAGATATCGACACACCAATTTCAGTTATTCGACAAAGAATTTAAACACATATCTCATTCAATACAAACATTACACAATAATGTCAACATGGAGTCAGTAGCTGAGGTAACATTAAGTTAATTTAAAAGTCAATATCTTGGATAACTTTGATTTCTGCATACAGTTTAGAAAGCATATATCACTGTCATGAATCAAGGATTTGTATAGTAAGAAGGTTCTTACTATCATCGGTACTTTGGGATAGGACAATTTTTTTACCCTCCCCCTTTTTTTCAATATCCGTTATTCTTTCGATTTCTTTTAATTAACTCTCTTTAGTACTATATACGTGACCGCTGTGGATAGTAAACTTGGAATATATAGTAAATAGCAAAACCAAGTATTTTGTAGTCTATTGTCTTACACTATGGAGTATGTCTTAAACAGCGATTTAGAACAAATATCAGTATGGTCTAAAGATTGGCTTATTAATTTTAACCCTAATAAGACTAAGGCTATGATATTCGCCGGCCATACTTCCCCAGATGATATTGAAATAGAATTTCAAAACCAATTAGGAGAATTTGTCACTTAGGGATTACTTTTGATTCCAATTGTAAATTCCATGCACATATAGAAAATATTTTAAAGTGTGCAAGCACAAGATTAAATGTTCTTAAAAAATTGAAATATGTATTGAATAGAAATTATCTTGCTCGTATATATTTAACTTTTATAAGACCCGTTATGGAATATGCAAGTGAGTTATGGGATGGTTGTACTCAACAAGCAGCCGACAATTTAGAACATGTTCATTTAGAAGCAGGGAGGTTAGTAACTGGGTTGCCCGTGTTTACTAGTCGGGAAGCTATATATTTTGAAACTGGCTGGCATTTGCTTGTGGACAGAAGAAAATCCAGAAAGCTTAATATGTTCTATTCCCTACATAATGGGACTGCCCTCGCTGTGGTTCAATGCCCCCGCTTGTTGGTTAAGTATCTAACTACAATTTGCGAAACAGTAATAATTATGTAGAACCCGGTTATAGACTAGACATAACGTACCAGAGGCGGATTTAGGGGGGCAGGGGGCCCGGACCCCCCTCAGTTTTGGGAAAAAAATGGTTGCTTATATAGGGAATCACTGAAACGTAACTGGAGCGGGCCCCCTCTTAGGTCAGTCAGTGGGCCCCCTCTTAGGTCAGTCAGTGGACCCCCACTTATGAACATTTCTGGATCCGCCACTGCGTACGTCAAAAAATATAAATATTTTTAAACGAAAGATGAAGTCCAAATTGATACAGCCACCTTCCTATTTTAGTTGTTGGGATAGAAAACTTAGTATCATTTATACACGTTTGAGAAATATGTGCAGTTCTTTAAATTCAGATTTGCATCGTGTTAATATTAAACCAAGTCCCGCATGCAGCTGTGGCTACCCTGTTGAGGATAGTATACACTTTTTTTTGGAGTGCGCTTTGCACAACGAAGCAAGAGACAGAAAAAGTTAAACGCACCGTATTAAGCTATAACCAACTAGCTGGTGGATTAAAAATGGTAAATATAGATAAATATATAGAATCTATAAAGATAGGTTGGATAAAAAGATTAACTGCCGATAAATTTCTTAATTGGATGGTTATACCAAAATTTTATCTTAATAAATTTGGTAGCAATCTACTTATCTTAAGGATGAATACTAATAGTATATATTCTATACCGGGTACTAAAGAGCTACCAGAATTTTATCATGATATGATTAAAGTATGGTTAAAAAATAAAAATAATAAAACTAAAAATCCAAATAATTACAGACTTATCCGTCAAGAAGTTATTTGGGGAAATCAATTAATTAAATTTCAAAAGAAAACACTCCTTTTTCAAAATTGGATAGACAGTAATATCATTCATATAAATGATATCATTGATGAAAATGGAGTCTTTTCAGAAAAAATTATAAGTTTAAAGTTAAAAAATAAATCAAACTGGATAGCTGAATTCTCAAAATTGAGAAAAGCAATTCCAAAAGAATGGTTAGAAATATTAAATGAAGAATGTTCAATAAAAACTAGTGTTTTAATAAATAACTCACTATATATAAGTGAAAAAAATAATTGCCAACATAAACTAGAAAAATTAGATTCAAAGAAAATTTATTCAATTTTAATAGAATATGATAAAGAAGTTCCAATAGGATATCATAAGTGGAATAATATTTTGAAATGTGAAAACATACAAATTGAAGCTCAATATGTGCAAAAATTTATTCATAATTACTTAAAAGATAATAAACTGAAAATGTGCAGATGGAAATTATTACACTTTATTCTTCCAAACAAAGTCTTATTAAAACAATGGAAAATAAGCCAGAACTCTACTTGTAATTTTTGTAACGTTACAGAAGACTATAAACATTTTTTTGTAACATGCCACTTTTTAGATGAGTTTTGGGGAGAAATATATAAGATACTTGAATTAGTTAAGATTGGTAGACACATTCTAACTGAAAAAAATTTAATCTGGGGATATAAAATTAATGATAAACATTATTATGAAATAAACTTTCTACTTACAATAATTGTATTTACTATTCACAAAATACATTACTTGTCAGAATATAGAACACAAAATATCAACATATATAATGTTTTTAGGTCAGAATTTAAAATAGGATTATTATTACAAAAAAAATATATTAATATTGAAAGTAAAGGGATACTAGAAAAGATATATTCTTATATTTGATAGCATTATTGTCAGTATTGCAATATTTTATGTATTTTACAGAGCTCCTTGTACTTCAATTGTTTGATAGATGTTTGTTTTTTTGAGTTTTGAAAGTGAAAGTACAAATGTACTTTTTCCATAAATCTATATACTGTAACTTTATATTATACATAAGATATGCAAATCATGCTTAATACATTATGAGAACAAGATTCTTATGTAAACCTACCTTCCGTGGCTAATTCATTTAAATTTGGAAAGCACGTGGTGAAAGTAATTAATCCACACAAAAAATAACAAATGAATTTACCGTTATACCGGATAACAGAGAAATACATTAAACCACAAATCAAATTCGGAACACGCTTAGATAACCCGTGATTCTGTTTTTATCCCCAACATCTATCAGATAGTTACAATATATATATATATATATAAAGTTCATATTCAGAGTTATAATTGTAAAATTTTAGAGAATTAATGTATTTAATGATAAACAATGTATAACGACAAATAATATATAAACTAACAAAATTATAAAAAAATACTACCTGAAGATACCCTGGTCTTAAGGTACTAACAAACAGGGATCTTTACTGAAATAGCTGTACCAGTGAAGAAATCTGTTAACAGCATGTGATATATTGTTGTTGAATAAAAAAAAAAAAAAAAAAACGAAGCAAGAGACATACTGTTTTCAAAATTAGAAAGTTATACTATATCCATTGAGCTTAATTCTGTTAGCTGGTGACGGTGACCTTTCCTTTCAGCAAAACAAAGACATTTTTGAGTCCGTACAACCTTTTATCAGAATGACACACAGATTTAAAACAATCAATTAACATTCCAAATTTCTACTTTACAACCTTTCACTCCAGTCCAGTTGTTTTATTATTATTCCTTATTATATTGTATTTTTTTTCTTTTTATTTCTAATTTTTGTTTGAAGTATGTATTACATGCATTACTACTATGTTTCCCCCCCCCCCCCCCCGCCATTATCTAATGTGCTACTTTTGCAAATAAAGTATGTTTAAATTAAACTGTAGTGTATTGATGTTCTAATGACACAGACAGACGCAAAAAAATAATAATAGAAAACTAAAAAAAATAACAGATTTTGGAAAAAAGGGTCGCGTTAAAAAAAATTGTGTCTTGTCCCCAAGTACCTATGCGCACTATTAAAGCAATAATTTGAGAAATATATATTAAGTGTTATACAATGTGTGAATATTATGAGTCCAGGTAATTCGATCAACTTGATTTATGTATGAAAAATTATATTTATTATCTGGTCATGTCCCGCGGTTTTTTGTAATGTTATAATATAATAACAGTGTAAGTTAAGACCAAAAAGTAGACCAGGCAAATACTTTATTATCTGTACTAGTTAATTTCTGAAGATCAAGTGTCTGTCATTTATTCTGTAATTCACATCCTTTAAACAATTATAACAGCTTGTATTATCTCAATCTATCAACTAGGATACATTATTTTATTTGGCTTAATAATATATTACTGGTATTTAGTGCGACCGTGCACCTTTCGGTTGCCTCGAGTGTTTTCTATATAGCAATCTTTAACTCGTCATGTTGCGGGATTTTCAAATTCGAAAAGAAGAAGAACAGCATGATTTTCGATTTGGTGACCGTATTACTTACAGATAATTATACATTACATAACCTTACACAATCAATTTACTTTTTATGATTATTCTGATATACATGCCCCATATATGTTATTCCCAAAACCTTTAAAAAGGAGGAATCCGGGTCAGGTCATGAATAATTACAAACTGCGCTGAAGTTTTTAATGATTATTGGATAATTGACCTGTTCTATAGGTACATGTACCTAGTTTACCAGTTGACAATACAAGTTGAACCCTTGACATTGGTATAAATTCAAATGCTTAGTGATATATAAAAAAGAAGATGTGGTATGATTGCCATTAGGCATTATGGACTTTGCTCATTGTTGAAGGTTTGTACAGTGACCTATAGTTGTTAATGTCTGTGTCATTTTTAGAGTCTCTTGTGGATAGTTGTCTCATTGGGCCAAAGGGACAACTGTCCACAAGAGACCAAAATGGCCAATGAGACATGTCCACAAGAGACCAAAATGACTTAGCTGCGGAACCGTAGCTCATAGGTCTATTTGCAGACCATAACATAAGGACCTATGAGCATAGATGGTCCGCAAATAGTCAAAAAATAACATAAGGACCTACATGTATGAACATAGAAGGTCCGCAAATAGTCAAAAAATAACATAAGGACCTATGAGCTACAGTTCCACAGCTAAAAATGACTCAGACATTAACAGCTATAGTCACCATACAGCCGTCAACAATGAACGCCCATACGGCATAGTCAGCTATAACAGGCCTCGATAAGTACCGATTATCAGGTTATCTCCTGCATGTTGATATCGTAAAATATCAGCTGCAAGATATCATATGAAGCTTTTTGACGAGTGAGCATAGCGAACGAGATCAAAAAGCATTCATATGATGTCAAGCAGCTGATATTTTCCAATATCAATATGCAGATAATCTGATAATCAATTTATCAGGCTATATTTGCTTGTTTCAGAAGTGTCTTCTTTGTTTCACCAGCACACACAAGATGACTTGATAAGTTCGGGTCAAAGTTATTAACGTCGGTTCAAACATTATGACGTCGCTGATATGTCCGGGTCAAAGTTAATAAGGCCGGGTCAATGTATTTGACGTCACAAAGACATGATACGGAATAATATTAAGAGCTGAACAGATTGATATAGACAGTGGAACGACCGATAAGACATATGTAAAACAATTCAAACGAGAAAACTTAAGATATGTGCATTGTTCATCATGTTCATATTGTATATGAAGATTAATAAGATTAAAGTAAACAATGTGGTATGTTTCCAAAATAAAAGCTATACACCAATGACCAACTGATGTCGATGCAATTACTAGCCATACAAATGATACATACATGTTGGTCACCATACTTCCTTCATTTATATTATGACTATTGAGTAAATTTTTGCAAACATGGCAAACCTGTACATGTACATGCTGTTTATATACACCACATCTTCCTATATCTATATATTACTACAGTTCAATGACTCAAGTTTTAAATGCATAAGCTTATTGGTCATAACAGAATTTAAACTAACTATCATAATTGTATGAACATCATGATGAATATTTACATTCTCTCAAAGAGTTTTAATTTTACTTAGCTAATACAGAAGATGATGGATTCCCCAACAGAAATCTTGATGATCGAACAATTAAGGTGAAAAAATTGAAGAATTGCATCAATTGTTACAGAGAATCGATTTGCAAGCAGAAACAGGGGTCAAAGATAAGGGAATACAACAGCCATCCATGATCCTTTACATGTAAAGGTATTATATTGTATATACACTGTATATATTGTCTACATTTTCTGAATTTATGATTTTTAAAAATCTTTCAAAAGATATAAATGTACATTGTCATGTCATGTCATTCAAATAGAGACGTGCACACTGCAATTGTCTTTGATAAAAGATAGAGTTACATGTTACTTTTGTATGCTTTTTTAGTGTTATCAGCTTATATACTTGTTCAGTATTGTTAAAATCTATAAATGTACCTTATATGTACATGTATGTTGAAATGTCTCTCGGAATATATACATATGCATGTAATCATAATGTTTCAAAAAGCCAAACATTGTAATTATTTTTTGGGGCCCATTATAGCCTTTTGTTTGGTGTGAGCCAAGGCTCCATGTTGAAGGCCGTACATGGACCTATAGTTGTTTAATTTTATAAATTGTTATTTGGATGGAGAGTTGTCTTATTGACACTCACACCACATCTGCCTATATCTATAATATATATATATTGGGAATCCTCTACACCCTGTAAATTTCCTTTGCTTAGACTAAGTTTAACAAATATAATATGCAATGTTTATGATATATACTAGACTTGCTTGAAATTTTTTTAATTCAACTAATTATCTCCTGGCAATGCACATTTAGTTAGGGAATTTTTTATGTTTTATTTTGCAGTAAGTAGCTGTTCATGATGCTTATCTAGTCTGGGCATGTAAAACAGCAGCTGGTTCTATTTTGAAGTAAGCTATTTAGTGATTACATCAATTTCACATGACTAGACCAAGTCTTGGGATAAATTAATAGTACTCATTGTCATGATTGTACTAGCTTTTTATTGTTTATGTATTTTATGGAAAATACTGTTAGTAGAGGCCTGCAAAAATAAATTTATAAGGTGATGAAGTGTGGTTGCCAATGAGAGTAGAGACATCTAACAAATAGCATGAATAGAGTCATGGGGGATTGAATTATACTCTGTCATGTCTGTTTACAATTAAGTGTCACAAAAAAAATTGCAGGAAAAAAAACAACAAAAAATAAAATCAATTGTGTATTTAGTACAATAAGCCAATTCAAACAATGACTGACTTAAATCTGTTTGAATTTTTTCACATTTCTATTGATTAAATATTACTTTATAGATCAAATTATAAATAATATAAGGTTAAGTTATAAGGGCAGTAATCCAATTTCAGATTTTTTGTTGTTGGTTATATTGTATACAGCTGATTGTACTATTTGCAAATACTTCTCATATGTCAAAAGAAAACACAATTGCTGTACCTAATATTGTGATTTATATTGAAATTAATAAAGACAACAAAGAGTTATTCAAATAACAATTTCCCTAGGGGAAAAGGGAGTGTTACATAATTTTAGACCTCCATAGTGGCCCAAAGACACATCAAACACTCACCAAAATATAAGCCTGAACCCCTGAGGGGATCACACATCAAATGATAAAAGTTGTATATATTCTACACAATAAGAGCAAACAATGAAAGTAGGAGTTTTTAAATATAAACTGTCAGATACAAATCAATAAATGTTTTAATGTTGATGAATAAATCACAATGTGGTTAAATAGTTGTAATAAAATGTAATGTCAGCCAACAATAGTAGAAGGGTTTTATGTTTAATGATTCATGCTTTTTTTTGTTCATCTTTATATCTGTTCTGGTCAGGATAGTTGTTGATGAAGTTAATGACCAATCAACTCAAAAATAGATACACATGTGCCTTATGTTATAATCTTTCTAATGATAGATTAATGGTTTTGACCCCAATTTCATGGTCCATAGAAAATACAAAATTTATCATGACTCCTAGCTATTCTTTTAATAGAGTTATGCTACAAGATATTTTTGGGTCACTCATTAGAATATTTTTTAAATGCAAATGTTTATGATTTGATTACAACTGCATTAAGATAGAATAATTGCATGCAGAAAATTATTTCTTTTGTCATATAGATATCAGTTAGTCAATTTAATAAAATTAAACATTTTTTAATTACTTTATTGCAGAATCTACAAAATAGAGCTAAGGTCCTTTAAGCCAAGAAACTGCTAGTGTCTGAAGAGGACAATTTAAGACAGGACATGAAAATTGATTTAATGTCAAGTTGGAACAGTGATTCTGTAAATAAACTCGCCTGATCACAAGACCTCGGATTTGACTGAATCTTACATGGATAGACCAAAGTCATTTCCTAGACTGTAAATACTAGAGGCAGCTGAAAGCACAAGGCACAAAGCTGAGGTCCAAGTAAATCAGAGAGGCCTTGTCACAAGAAATGTACAGAACTTGCATGGTTTTTTTCCTTAAGGGTATATGACAAAATATTGAGATATATGTCAATGAAAATTACTTTGAATTTAAAAAAGGGCCAATTCAATGGTACACTTTTGGAATTTGCAAGAACAAAAATACCTTCATGTTTACTTTTGAATTGAAGGGGAACCTCTGAAAATAAGTCCAATGGAGGGGTTTGGTTTATTGAATTCAATTATTTTTTAAAGAAAAACAGATGAAATATTGCTCTTTAATTTCAACATTTGCATTTTGCTATTAAAATTATTTACAAGTGCAGCACATCCATGACATCAGATTATGTTATTGTGTTTGGTTAAGCTACATATTTCTTTTTACTTAAACTTTCTGTTGACTTTAAATGCTGAATAATAATTTGAGTGTGGCTCATTCGAGTGTCTAGTATTTCCTGTCAATTTTTTAGATGATTTTACCATATTATTTATAATCGCTTGCTCAAAGGGAGATAACTTATTGTATTTTCACAATAAAATGCTGAATAATAATTTGAGTGTGGCTCATTCCAGTGTCTAGTATTTGCTGTCAATTTTTTTGATAATTTTACCATATTATTTATAATCGCTTTGTCAAAGGGAGATAACTTTTTGTATTTTCACAATAAAATGCTGAATACTAATTTGAGTGTGGCTCATTCCAGTGTCTAGTATTTGCTGTCAATTTTTTTGATGATTTTACCATATTATTTATAATCGCTTGCTCAAAGGGAGATAACTTATTGTATTTTCACAATAAAATGCTGAATAATAATTTGAGTGTGGCTCATTCCAGTGTCTAGTATTTGCTGTCAATTTTTTTGATGATTTTACCATATTATTTATAATCGCTTGCTCAAAGGGAGATAACTTATTGTATTTTCACAATAAAATGCTGAATAATAATTTGAGTGTGGCTCATTCCAGTGTCTAGTATTTGCTGTCAATTTTTTTGATAATTTTACCATATTATTTATAATCGCTTTGTCAAAGGGAGATAACTTTTTGTATTTTCACAATAAAATGCTGAATACTAATTTGAGTGTGGCTCATTCCAGTGTCTAGTATTTGCTGTCAATTTTTTTGATGATTTTACCATATTATTTATAATCGCTTGCTCAAAGGGAGATAACTTATTGTATTTTCACAATAAAATGCTGAATAATAATTTGAGTGTGGCTCATTCCAGTGTCTAGTATTTGCTGTCAATTTTTTTGATGATTTTACCATATTATTTATAATCACTTTGTCAAAGGGAGATAACTTTTTGTATTTTCACATTAAATCATCTGCGAAGAGGATTATGTAAAATGTGAATTGTTGAAAACTAATTTTATGGTTCAATAAAATCAAAATAAGTTACTGCTATTCATTATAAATAAATTTCTATCAAAAATAAGGCTCAAAGAACTTTTTATATTACTAATTAACAATAACAATGTACACACATGTTGACGTGTTAATACACACCGTCAGAGTGGGTGTGTCACCATAAAATGTAAACATTGAAAATAAAACTGATACTTTTAACTAATCAGGAGACAGTTAATACACCAAATATATTTTTAAACCTATAAACTTATTATTTTCTTCAAATTTTAAGGTGCCTATGTTTGCTATTTGTTATAACCCTATTGTTATGATTCTTAAACCATCTATACAAGTAAGCATGTTGATTTGTCACTTACCATTATTTTATTGATTAGTTTGAATTTGATGAGGTTCTTCGATGTAGAACTGGACTTATTTAAACAAAAAATGTTTTGTTTATTTGTTTGATAGTAAAATTGTATGACAAACATTTGACATTTTATTTAATTTATCATCAAAACAACTATTTTGTCAGTATCTGAATAAAATTAATTTGTTAGATAATTTGTTTCTTTTATTTAAGTATATACAAAGGGAGATAATTCAAAATTGTTTTCATTATTCTGACCTGATGAGAAGTCATGAAAATAACTATGCCCAAGACAGGATGACAATAAGAAAATGCTGGAAATTGTTGTGTATGGTTATGCTTTGTCCAAAAGTTTTTGTTATCTCCTGTATTATTTATTGCTGCAATTGTCAAAATCCAAATCACACATAGAGATAGCCTTGTCCTATTGTTTATATCTGGTGTTTGTGTTTTTTGTATGTCTTAGATTCTAATCCTTCAAGTTCTTATACACATTCAGATGCAGTGCCATTCTTTACATAAAGATAAAAGCATACTTACAAAGTGGTATTGAGCTTTGCAAATGAATAACAGTCTTCAATGTTACTGACAAATTATACGTTTGCACATTGCCATATGAAACCACAAATATTATTCTACTGTAAATATACAGATCAGCAATCCATGCCTTTTAAGTCTTATACTTTGAAAATATGGATCAGAAAAGTTTGGGGATCAATTTTATTTGTTCAGTAGCTACAAAGTTATAATCATTGACACTTCCTGTTTTTCCTAATATTCGTTATTTATTTAATTAGATATTTCTAAACCAGATATTTGGGTTAAAGTAAAAATAAATCCCCTACATCCCTTTTCCAAAAAAAAAAGCAGAGGGACAAATTCTTCTTTTTCTTAATTTTTCATTTACACTATTGTTTTGTAAGTACATCAGTTATACAGGATTATATTGACTTTAAATTGCATTAAACTTGATGGAAGTTCTAATTTAAATAAGTCATAAACAAGAAATTTATTTGAATTTACATGAAATTAAATTACATAATTATTCAAATTTAGTTCATATTTAAATTTGAAATTTATTGAAATTTAATTTACGTTCAATGATCTTTAAATCTGAAATTTATTCAAATTTAAATTATATTAAAACTTCTTTAAATTTGAAATTTATTGAAATTTAATTTATATTAAAAATTCTGTAAATCTGAAATTTAATCAAATTTAATTTATATAAAAAATTCTTTAAATTACAAATTTATTCAAATTTAGTCTATATTTAAATTTTTTAAATTTGAAATTTATTTAGATTTAAAAATACCTTTAAACTAGGTTGAAATTTGGGAATTTATTTGCAATATTAAATTTAGTTTAAATCTATAATAAATTAGAAATTTTCCAGCGAAGTAAATGCATAATATTTTTTGTAATTTGAAATTTAATATGCATAATATATGCATTTAATTTTATATTAAATGCATCATTTCATGCAGTGATATGTTGTATAATTTATCATAAGCGATACTAACTATACAAAATGTTGCAACACAAAACTGCTCATTTTATCTCTTTATGATATTATCAGATATAAATGATCCGAAACGTCAGACATTGTGCTTGATATTTGATTGACTGCTGATACCATTATCTCTTATCAAAACCACATGTTTTGGGATTATTCAAAATATTACTTTGATTTGTTAAAAACAAAATGCAATTTTATAAGCTAAGTTAACAATATAACGATTTGATTTATGAACTATACGATTTTCCACGCAGGAATCAATGTGAAGGTTTGAGAAGAAAATAAATAAATCACAACAATACTGAACTCCGAGGAAATTTCAAAACGGAAAATCCTTCATCAATAGGAAAACCAAAAGCTAATAAAACGTTCAACGAATAGAAAACAACTGCCATATTCCTGATTAGGTACAATAATTTTCTTATGCAGAAAATGATGGATTAAACTTGGTTTAAAAATCAACATAAAATAGATAGAAATAAAACGCAGTAACATGTGCATGTCTTGAATCATGCGGCCAAACTGTCAAATGTTTTTGATTACATTTGGTAGCTATTGAAAAATAATATAACAGTTGGCTTTAATTGTAATATGTTTTATATATGTCAATTGTTTATCACTTCATATGTGATTATTAGCGGGTTATTTCAAAGTTTGCACCACATTTCTCATTTTAAAGAGACAGTACAGATATTACAGTTATTCCTAATATTTTTTCATTGATATTAAGTAAATTTTAAATCGGGGTAAATCAGGAAAAAAACGTTGATGACGTCATGATCCCATGGCAAAATTATGTTATGAACTCATAGATAGAACACTGTCTGCAAATCAAATGACGCGTTACACACAAAATTAAACGATTTGATTTTGGATGTGTAATATTACATTTTTTTTTTGCAGTTACATAGTGTGTTAGTGACCTAATATAAAATATACAGGGTCAGTAA
Source organism: Mytilus trossulus (assembly GCF_036588685.1). Classification (NCBI taxonomy): domain Eukaryota; kingdom Metazoa; phylum Mollusca; class Bivalvia; order Mytilida; family Mytilidae; genus Mytilus; species Mytilus trossulus. Next base: position 5,485,515 of record NW_026963295.1, read on the forward strand.
ATTTCATATGGGGTGAGAGCAAAGCTTGAACCCATATGGAATTTACTCACCCTGTATATATCATATTAGATTACTAGCACACTATGTAACGAATTTATCCTACCGACTATCTTTATTTGTTGAATATAGACTAAAGTAGTCTTATTTGCTATCATTACACATCTTTTTTTTTGTATGAAGTGTTCATGTGTAAAATTTAAAGAACCTTCTTCAATTAGTATGCACTAAAAAACTAATGTAAACGATAATTATATGTTATTAACAACCGTGATATAACAGCATTCAACAGAACTTTCACAACTACTAACAGTGTATTGAAATAAGCCCCGCCTCCCTACAAACCTAATATGGCATATACACGGTCACTAAGGGGTCGCTTTTTAACCAATTATATTCCTAGAAATGTATAGGAGGTAAGATAATATTTGATATTTGAGTCTGGGATACATATACCTATCACTTTTGTTCTTTTCGCAAATGTTTTGTGCATAAATCATGCTGTCAGTTTTCTCTTTTTCTCTTTTTGTTTCAGTGCTGTTTTTTAAGCTTGCCGTACGGCATCGATTTATTTATTCATCTATGAATTTTTGGTTAAAGTACAATACACATACACTGACTCGGTTAAACATTCTCCTTAAAATTTTACAATCAATTTGTAGTTATTTTTTTTCTTTTTTGACAAGACGTATTTATTGTGTAACCAAGATAGTAAATCTGGTGCCTTACTTAAGCACGATTATCTCTTGAAACGATATTACCTCATGTATATGTCTCAGTCAAAACAAGAGTTACGAAAGATACCAGAGGGATAGTCAAACACATAAATTTTGAAAATAAACTGAAAACGCCATGGCTAAAAATAAAAAAGACAAACAGACAGACAACAATACACACGACACGACATAGAGAATTAAAGAATAAACAACACAAACCCCACCAAAAACTAAAGGTGATCTCAGGTGCTCCAAAAAGGTAACCAGATCTTGCTCCACATGTGGCAACGTCGTGTTGCTCATAAGATAACAGATCCGGTAAATAATCTAATTCTGTAGGTCACATTTATGAAGGGGATTGCAGTTACGATGTAAATAAAATATCCGATATAATTTGTGAAACGGTTATTCCATAACAGTCAACCAACTCGTGAGGGCGTCCGTAAAATTTACAAAGAGATGATTTCAAGTTCACCATTTGAAACTCTTGATTTAATAGCTTTTTTGTAAGCAACAACCCTCTATCATGTCTATCAAGAAAATCTCGATAGGAAATGCAAGCACGGGAATATTGTATCAATTGAGAAATATATACACCGTATGCAGGTGCTGCTAGAATGTTGCTACTTAGAAATGGAAAGTGCACAATTGGAAAGCTGAAATCATCTCTTTTGTCGTAATATTTTGTTTTCAACCGACCCTCATGGTAAGTCAAGATATGAGGCAGCCTTAACTGTATCTGCTGTGTCATTTATCTCTAGTTCAGTGAGAAAGATGCGATTGACATAATCAGCAAATTTTAAATAATTTAGTGAAAGAACATCATCTATATACCGGAATGTAGAGTTAAAGGATATTGCTAACTTCTTATGTTTTATAACGATATGTAAAGTTAGAACGGTTAGACTTTACCAAATGAATCAAAACAAGAAGTTCTAAAATTAGTTTAGTTTAAGTTCTCAAAAACTATTTAAAAAAAATAACAAATAGTTTATCAGATTTTTACAGTTGGCTAATAACTACACATGAAAAAAATTATACAACGAATAAGAAGGGCCAATGGTAAATTTATTTGATGCGTTCATATGATTCAAACAGAGGACTCTAAAAATCTGACAAAAATCCCAAGACATGACAACGTAAGATCGAATGCCTGCAGTAACGAAAAAAGAGAGAAACAACGAACTGAAATGTTGTCGATGATTGTTGTTTTCACGCTTACAAATATCAATATATCACCGTCGACTATTTCAAGAGTAGATTAAAAACAGGAGTGACAAAATAATTCTGCTACTTAATTTTTTACATTTTATAGGATAAATAGTCTTCGGAGGCTCGAGACGTATTACCAATAATCCAAATTACAACTTCACTACTAGTGTATGCAACAGTTGTCTTTAATTAAGAAATGTTGGTATTATCACTGTAATTTTCTCAGCTAGTCTATTCATTCCCTATTGTTATTGCTTATGCTTCCTTTTTTCAATGTGTTATGGTAATAGAACAGTTGCAGATGTTCTGTAATACGCTATGGCAATATTAATATTATTGCAATTTAAAAATGTAAAATCTAAACAGTATTACACACTAAAAAAGCTACGTCCGCACTATAAACGCAAAACAAAAAAAGACTTGTAAAAAAAAAAAAAAAAAAATAAACTGTCTCCAACAAAGTATAATTCCAAAAGAATAAGCAAAGAAGATTTTGTAAACAAAAACCAAAACGGAATATAAAAAAAATGCTTATCTAATTAAACATACATATACCATATGTATTCTATTTGATAAAATAGTATAGGTACAATGTAGGTTTAATAACTTTTGGATTTTGAATCGTTTTCTGAAAGATAAAAATGAGATGGAAATCAACATATATAGATATAGGAAGATGTGGTGTGAGTGCCAATGAGACAACTCTCCATCCAAATAACAATTTAAAAATTAAACCATTATAGGTTAAAGTACGGCCTTCAACACGGAGCCTTGGCTCACACCGAACAACAAGCTATAAAGGGCCCCAAAATTACTAGTGTAAAACCATTCAAACGGGAAAACATATGCTCCTTTTAATCTTAAATTTATAATAGAGATTATACGGTACTCAGAAATACGCGCCACTCCTTATTGTTGGCTATAAAACGTACCAAATTGAAAAAAAAGTTGATCAATTGAAAAAAAAGTTGATCAATTGAAACGAGACAATATCATAAATATATTGTTATGTTGTGGTAAAAATGCAGACAATTACTGAAAAGGGGATAATAACAGGATTCACTTCATGGATTATGTTTAATTAGAGTTTTCCTGCTGTGACATTATGCAAATCATGATTGGTCTTTCAGTATATTATTCACTTTTTTAGATAGATATAATTTCAACAAAAGTATACAAATGTTCAAAAGTCGTTAATCTATTGAGAGAAAAACTAAACCGGGTTACCGATTTTTTTTAACATTTTCTGTCTTATAACAATAAAAACTGTTCATAACAATACTTTAATACATGTCTATTGATTTTCTACTTCATCGTGAATAAAATGTATTACTTTAGAAACGAAAACACGTCATGTTATATTATATCAATATTGATAGAAAATTCAGAAATCACATTTTTTTTTCAGAATAAACGAACATGACGAATACAGAAAAGCCGAATAAAATAAATGTGAATTCAATTATAAGGATCGAGATGGGGGACTTTTATTTTTGTATGACCTGATTGTGTAAATGGGTCTCTTTTTCTTGTATTCTGATACCCAATATTCTGGAATTGAAAATGTGTTGGTCTGGATACCGTAGATATAAACATGCAAGAAAAATCATTAAAAGGTCTTGTATTTGTTAATTATTTTCTTGTATGTACATGTAACTTCCTTCAAACCAGCATGTATGCAATTGGAAATTGGTGACTAGTAAATTAACGTTAGTGGTAAAATCAAACGTAATCTCGCATCATCTCAACAGTCAATAATCAAACACGTCATACGTTATAATAGGCAATCATGCAGCTATCCAATATAAACCAAAGTATATGTAAGCAAATACAGGTAACATATCGGTTTACAATGAAGAAAAAATAAGCTATCAAAGTCATGAAGTCCAGGAAAGAGTTGAAGTTGTGTTAAACATATTTTCTTGTTGGTAAAAAAATAAGAAAACTAATCTGATTAAGACACTTCCGTTTTCAATATTTTTTACTGGAATTGCATTGATAACGTAACCGCTTTGATTTTCCCGCCGTACAACTATTTCGAATTTTGATTTCTCCATTGTTTTACTTCTCTAATATACTATCACAACACTACGTCTTCCAGTTGTTAACTCTTTGACTGACCAGATAAATACCTATTATCAGCTTACAAAAATAATTGGACTTTGAATAATGCTAGAAGAAAAAGAGAGTTACTATATTATCAAAACTGATTATAAATGTGATTAATGTGTTCCCTTGGTAAAACGTGGAAGATCATTTTCAAAAAAAAAGAATATATTAATTAGAAATGTAGGCGATAGTTTGATAAGATTGACCAAGTACAATACATTGTTTTACGACAAAAAAGTCAAATCGGTTTTAGATTATCTCAAAGGAAGTATTAGAATTGCTTTATACATTAGATATTGAGATTTCTTGAGGGAATACAATATTGTTTTTTAAATAGTGAGGTGTGATGAATGTAATGGTTTGCCTTCTGTATGCATTAGACTGAATATAGGAATCAACTGCTTGACGCAAAAACAATTCAAACATTAATAAAGAAGAAATACGAAATATTATCTCGTTTCTGTTACAACATAAACGTGTTCTATCATTTTAGTCATTTAAGTTTCGAGCACTAACGAAAAATTCGAAATAAATCAATCAAAAACTGCATTTGGTAGTTTAATTAAAACTCAGTTAACTTGACGACCGAAGACCCAGTTATTCATATGAGTTATGAACGTAATTATACGAAGAATGGTAGTGTAGATCAAAGTAGTTTACAAATATTAGATTTTATAAATCTATTAGAAAGACGTATATTATGGTAAAATAAGCATCTAAAAAGAATGGACACACAGTACCTTCAAAGGGAGCGTAAATTATGTTATGTGTGCACAAATGAAAATATCACTAACGTGATATAATCCATTGTCGAGACAGTTATACACCAATTACAAATCTTTAAAGAAAATATTGTATATTTTACTAAAATTTTCATTTAATTGTATTCAGATAAAACATGTTTTAACAAGTAAATGTTGAGGCCAGGAAGTGTGATTGATTTTATGGGATGAAATGAAAAGAAACAGGAAATAATATATTGAAAGAAAATACGTATCTTTCAGCTATTCGACAATATTTTCATTATCTAAAAATAACCTCTATTTTTTATAAATGATATCACCGATCGTATTGTCATTGCTGTCAGGTTAACAATGTAATAAACAATGTTGGAATGAATATCCTTCAGATACTACAAATCATAAACAGAACGTAACTTAGATTGTTAGGGACATATATCGTTGATTAATGGTTAGTACGAGTTGTATTTTATTGACTATGTCGCAATTTATTTTAATACTGACTAGCTTCTGAAAGATTTTACATTGAGAAATAGTATACATTATACTTGTACTTCTGTTCGTCATCTTAAAAACAACATTGTAGTGTACGCATTTGATCTTGTTGTATTGATTGGTCTATTTATTCATAAAGTAACATTTGATTACTGAATACTATGCAACAGATTTGAAAAAAACGTATATTCCATGAATACGATACATATATGCAAAGACAGACAAAATACTAGATTTAACAGTTTTAGTGTGTTATATTACAAACATTATTCGTAAGAATTGAATAATTCATTAATTTTAAGGGCTGATAAAGCAATCAATATTATCGTGATTTTAGGTTATTAACAGCGCTAAGTAATTTGAGAAAGTAACCTAATAACATCAATGCTACCAAAATTCAATATAAGTCACGATTAGCTTTCGTACTAGCTGTATACACGTGAACATAAATTTAGTCAAGGCCAAAATTGGCCAATAGTTACAAGTTGTAGAATTATTTGATCTTAAAAACGCTTGCTTTCCATTGAAATACCGAAATATTTATTTCAAATACCGATTATGAAATTTAACATTTGCATACCATGGCTGCATTTCTGTCTTACCAAAATTTTGTAAACGTTGTGCGGCGTTTGTTGTTGTTTTCTAAACGCTACGAAAGTAGAAACAAATACAATGTTTAATACGTCTCTCCTGACCCTGATGCAACTTTCAATTATACATGCACATATGGTTGGTAAACAGATTTTTTACAAACGTAGAACAAATATATCATTTAATCAAGTTCAAGTTCGAAAAAAATGTAGCTTTTGTACTAACAAACGACGAACGACGAACTGTAGACACATCTTTAGCTATTGCATAGTTTGTCAAATTGGTACCGTTAATGTTATTACTACCACTGGGTCGATGCCTCTGCTGGTGGACTATAAGTCCCCTAGGGTATCACCAGTCAAGTAGCCAGTACTTCGGTACTGGCATGAAAATACGTTTTTTTTTGTGTTATTAAAAATTGCTCTTACAAAATATTAGAAATCATTTTAAATTAAGGAATGTATCTCCCTCAGGCGAAGCTCTGTTTCCTTTCATGGATTTGGCTATACTGTTTGTACCTTTTGGATTATAGCTCTTCATCTTTTATATAAACTTTGGATTTCAAGTATTGTGGCCACGAGCATCACTGAAGATACATGTATTATTGAATTGCGCATCTGGTGCAGGAAAATTGGTACCGTTAATGTTATTACTACCACTGGGTCGATGCTCCTGCTGGTGGACTCTTAGTCCTTGAGGGTATCACCAGCCCAGTTGCCAGTACTTCGGTACTGGCATGAAAATACGGATTTTTGTTTTATTGAAATTTGCTGTTACCAAATATTAGAAATTATTATAAATTAAGGAATGCATCTCACTCATGCGAAGCTCTAATTCCTCACATGAATTTGAATCAATTTGATTATTCTTATCTAATTGTATCTATTACGACTTTCGGTACGGCCATTTTTTTTCTATCAGGACGTTTAATAGTTATTTATATAATATGTTATAGATCATTAAAATTATAGATTTTCCTTCGAATACTATATGAAATGACAAGTGTAATAGATTATGAAAATATGCAGTGATAAACACTTCGAATCCAAGTTAAACACGTATAAACATATGATTTTAAATGGATGACCATGCTGCAAAGAAGTTGTTTAGTTAATTTGATGCACGTGTGACTAGCGAGGACGGTGAACAATACTTTAAAATAAATTGTTATCGAAAACGACATCTACCATGTATACATTTACACTATTTGTATTAGGTACTACTATACCGACACTTTGGTAAACTTCTTCGTTTGTATAGACATATATGGATAGTTTTTTTCTAATTTTCAAAATCATCATTCCCTACAATAAATACCGGTTTATACTGACGACATTTAATACATTTTTTACTATATTTTTTAAGTTAATTTGCCAGTTTTTAAACAATGTCAGACTAAACAGTCATGTCATTTTTATATTTATTGCAATTGCATAATTTGTTTGTCTCTTAACTTATCTTTGTTAACCGTGTCAGAGGAATTCATCGATGATTTTTTTTCTGATTATATTTATGTATTTCGGGTATAAAAAAGGAATTGCAATGAGGGATTCATTTATAAGGAATAAACAGGCAGTTATCAAACGGCTTATACCGAAAAAGTGTAATGTCTCTCTGATATAAGACCGTCACTGATGATATTTTGTGCTTTGAAAATTATAATACAGTCCTTAAAACGATCAAACTTCTTGTCGATTAATCCATCAAAAATTCGATAGATCGCAGACAAAAAATAATTTTCTAATTTGTTTTAATTGTCAAAACCGGTCTAAAACCATCTATATATGAAACAATTGAAACAAGATATATATTGGTAATGTTTAATTTTTTTTTCGCAAATTGGGGCTATCACTTTTTTTAGGCTTATAACATGATTGTTGTTTGTATTTATATTATGGATAATGCCTACATTGAGTCTTGTACAAAGGATATTAAGTTACTCACGCTTTCAGTATCAACCTAGTTTGTATTAAGAATTTATCATTTTCCTATTTTTTTCTAAATACTATTATAATAGATATAGAAAGATGTGGTGGGAGTGCCAATGAGACATCTCTCAATCTAAATAACAATTTAAAAAAAAGTAAACCATCATCAATGTACGGCCTTCAACGCTGAGCCTTGGCTCACACCGAACAACAAGCTATACAGGGCTCCAAAAAATGTAAAACCATTCAAACGGGAAAACCAACGGTCTAATCTATATAAAAAAACCGAGAAACGAGAAACACGTATATATTACATAAACAAACGACAACTACTCTACATCAGATTCCTGACTTAGGACAGGTGCACTCATTTGTAACGGAATTAAACGTTTGAATGGATCAAACCCTTCTCCCTTTTTCTGAAACAATAGCATAACATCACAATATAGAAAAACACACTATGAAATACCAATTGGCAGACTTAACTCAATCAAAACACGTAAATTAATATAAGGCTTTCTAGATCATCGCGAAAAGAATGCATTAATTGCATTTAGACACTGGATCATGTCAAAGGTTAAGTATAAAAGATTGAGAGACCAAATAAAAGGAATATATAGTTCAATTACACAGGCCTGGATATATGATCTGCATTCTGTATATCATGTATATATTCCCTTATTGTATGAAACTCAAGTACATCATTTGCATTATCATGCTCGATTTTTCATATGTTTGGACTATATTCCATAAAACTGTCGATAGAAAAATACCAGGAAAATCAAAAGATGTGTTGTTGATCCATTATTCTCTATTATGTAAACTCCTTTATGACCGTCATGCATGTGAGTGGAAATTGCGTAAAAAGTATATAAATTTAAGAGTTAAATCCAATATTATCCCATTATATCTGTAAAGTCATTATGATATTACGAAGATGTGTTACAAATGTATGATTGCAAATCTTGCAACTATCCAACAGAGACCAAAGTACATACATGTTAACAAAAGGAGGTAACCGATCCGAGCGAGGCAATTCACCAATAACAATCGAGAGGATTAGGGAAGATTTCAAGTTGTAGACACGATAGGTATACTGCTGTACAAAAATCATTAATCGAGTAAAATAATCTGGTAACGACAGAAACACCGATGTAATTACACAACACAAGCATAGAAGTAAGAACACACCAAAAAAACGACAATACAACATGCAAACGAACTCTTAGATGACAACTGCTAATTCTGACATTTCAATATGCTAACAACGATTGCGTCACACGAAAGTATGAATGCTACAACAAGTGAAGTCACACGAATATATTAATGCCACATCAAGTGACATCACAGTTGAAATTTCGAAAATATGATATAAATCAAGTTTATGTTTATAATTATTTTATTTTGTATTGTGCATAAGAATACTAATATAGAATTGTGCTTGTAATATTGAATTTAATTGTGTTATTTAATTATGTCCGATTTTCTTCTTAATCTTAGTGTGTAAAACAAACAAATTTAATGCAGTTTTATAAAATTAAAAATCTACAAAAGAACTTAGTAATTATTTATTTTATTTTTACATTCGAAGTTTAGCAAAACAGTCATATTCGTGAAAAGGACATATTTGGTACTGAAAAACGTACATGCTTAACCGAAATTAAGACATAGTGGCAATGCCTTAGTAAGGTAATACGTGCAAATGTTCATGTAAATTGAGATTCAAATGATTCTTACGTTTAAAATTTCACATCAATTTCATGCAAATTTAAAAAAAAAAATATTGGTATTTTTCATGATTTTACTTGAATATACAAATTTAGATGCTGTTTGAATAACTTTATTTTAAAAATGCATGTGAAATTAACGTGAACAAATTTCATGTAATTTCATGTGAATTTACGTGAATTTCATATGAAATTCATGTGAAACTCACATAAACTAATTCAATCGGAGGTTCACGTATAAGCTCGTTTGAGGTAAATTTCACGTGAGATTCACATGAATTTAAATTCACGTGGAATTGATGTGAATGAAGTTTGCCTGTGTATTCAACCCAGTTTCTCCTTTTTATATAGCGACTACTACACGTGACTAACCTTCTATCTAATATCATAACAGAAAAGTCATTCGTAACTAGTAACACATATATCTAAATTAAAAAAGAGTGTCAGAAAACTATCGAAAGCTCTGAAATATATATCGCTAAACCGCAAAGGTTAAGGTGTTCTCGAATTTTGTGATAACATATTATTAATTGATAATAGAGAACATAATGTAAAAGAGAAAGAAAAAAATGCCTAGTAGAGAAAAAAAAACAATAAAAGTACGATAAGTACAGACAACATTCAATCCAACCAGATAAATAAATGAAAAAATGATAAGCCCATTCAAAAACTAGATCTGAACTCATAATGATGGAAGTTTTATTTAAAAAACCACTGAAGAAATCTAACAGATAACATGGATAAACAGCACGTGTTTCCTAGCTTTTGATGAGTATGGCAACTACGAAGAGATGTGCAACTTCTCATAAGTGTTACATATATACAAAAATCTGCAAACATGTTCATTTGATCTTTTCACGATAACATTAGATATTAAACTTGATTTTAAAATTCTAAAAGAACCAAATCGTGAAACATTAGGGTTTATTCCTGATTAACTGCAGATATGGTTTACATTTATCAAAACCACCTGCCATGAATTACTCAACAGCTAACTTTAATTTGTTGAAAACAAAAATAATATCATGTTTTTGCTTAAACTATTACGACATATTTCTAAACAAAATAAACTTTCCGTGATGTAGAATCTATGTCAATGTATGAAGAGGTTCTGGAAAATTGAATAATGTCATAAGTTAATCTACCTGTAAATATAAAACTAGAAAACGTACTTTGCTCACGGTAATTGTCTATATATGACATTTATGTAGATTGCAAAGGAAAAAAGTATTGTTTTAGATCTTACAAAATGTTTGTATAGATACATCTACACATGCCTCATCAGGAATATAAGATTTTCATAAAAATTTTACAAAATATTTATTACTTATTTTTAAGGAATTGCACGCAAAGAGTGTTGTTAGACAAAAACACGAACATTCACATTTACAAACGAACATACAAAAACATAAAAATAAGGGTCAATTGATCATGCTTTTGTTTCGTTTTAAAAGTCAATATGTATATTTTTTTAAAGAAATTGACGGTACTAAAATATTGATTAGTATTAATGATAAACTAATGAGATTGAAGTTACTCTAAAGTTAATCAAGGATTGTTTTTTTCAATCTGTTTGGTGAAATATAAAAACAAGTTGTCACAGTTGCAATTGTCAGCAGTCCTAAGGCATTAATCCATTAAAACAATGTTATAATTTTGATTTTACTCTTAAAATAAAAACTTGAATTAAAATACCGTTAAGTTTCAGATTTAGGGATATTAAGAATCAACCAGAGATGAGATCAGAAATCTCAAAATTTATCATCAGAAGTTGTACCTACTTCATTCTAAAGATTACATTTAATTTATCTTTTTGAAAGTCTCATCTACAATGATAAAATTTGTTTTAGTAAAAGGTTTTCTCGGTATTAACTTTGTTAACGTCTTCTTTCTTTACTCGTTTTATGATGCCGTAATGAACATCATCTGATAGATTTTGATTCTTGTCTCAGCGGATATGCAATATGTTACATAATCTGGGATCATTGATGTACAACAGAGCAACACAACTGTTATTTCTATATCTGAAGAATTGATAATGATAGCAAGAACGACCACACGATTGTATATATTACGATTTATCAGATGTTTGAAAGTCTGTTCTTCTAATTAGATTTGTTGATACATTACATGTTACATAATTGATATTGCCAACTTGTTTCTTTTGCAGGCTTACTTCAATCTTAGATACAATGGCGTTCTTAAGTAATATGACATTTCAAATAAACGGGAGTATGTTGAATAAGACGGCGACCAACGACACAATACAATCTCAGGTAATTTGGTTTTTTTTGGGGTTTTTTGCGCGTTTGACTCGCTTTTATTAATTTAACATTATCTAAAATATATAAGAAATAAAATAAAGTCTTTTTTCTATTACAAAAGCTGTTTTGGTTTTCATGTGTTTAATGTTGGTGCTTTTTCTAACTAAATATTGGGATTGTGAGCCTTGTACCGTACGAGAGTTTACTGCTAGATAACGGCCATATTTCCACCAATCGTTGATTGCATGCACCACGACGTGTGTTCTATAAGCATGATAAGTGATTATGACATCATTAGTCATCATATCACACGTCATAATTTTGATATTGAAGGATAACAGTTCTCTTGTATTAAGTATGAATGCCAGTCATAAAATTTCACAGTAAGTTACTACATTTAATGGACCATTATATGATATGAACTATTCGATGATACATGTAACACAGATAATGTATCGTCTATTGATTCTGTAGAATTGACTAATTTGATAAGTCTCACACAAAATTATATATTTCTAATTTTTCCCGCAATTGGCCACCTATTGTAGAAATAACAGGTATACAAATAAACTTTTGCATTATTTGCTCTTGTACAAAGTCTCCTGTTATCCCACTTCCATGTTGAGCAAACGGTAATATGAATATTTCTTTTTCCTAACCAGTTAATTGTGTGGTCATTTTCGGTCCGCATCTCAACTATGTCGTTTTCTTTGAGATATGATTTAGATCTCATTAACAAAATTTTCAAGTGTTTGGATTATTTCAGGATGAACACATTACAAATGTATATGTAAATTTGTCGGAAATATAAAATGTATGTGTACTCGCACCGAAGAAAGGTGAAAAGGTAGTCATCTATCTTATTAAATAGCATTGGCTTTGCATACTTTGACTACAAGTTACAGTGTGTTGTAGCTGTTCCATCTCTGGGTTATAGATGTCTTATTTGCAATTTAACATCATCTTCATATTTGTGAATGTTTATTAAAACGAGTTATTCATGATAAATTAAGATAACATTGGTTAAATGTGATATATGACATAATGCATGAACAAAAGTAGTTTAGAAAAAGTATGGTTGCCGTCATTAAATAATAATACTAGTGTTATCTTAATAATTTAAAATGCATGTATGATAAAAGTTTAATCTATTACAGGGTCTTAAATGGATATCATTGATAATTCTTCTTGGAATACTATTCTTTAACCTTTTGGTGGTAGTGCTTTTGGTTTTAAGAAATCATAAATCAAGAATGCGATTTTTCGTAATTAATCTAGCTATTGCAGGTAAGGATAGTATAGATCTATTATAGAGCAATTCAGCACATATTTTGTTGTATTTTTAAGCATTGATATAAATTTAAACCCCGGTGATTTTGATAAGGTCGTACTAAGCTCGAAGCCACTGCTGATGAACGTTATATCATAAAGAAACATTCTGTCTTATAGTCAGCACTGTAGTGTAAATATGCAATATAATATATATGTTACAGGCATTTTGTAAAATTCCTGAAAACTTTAGACATTTCCTAAAATGCCTGCAAGATTTAGTTTTTATACCTAATGACTATTTTTTTTAGGCATTTTACAAAATGCCTGGAAAAATTGAAAGACATTTTACAAAATGCCAGAAAATAATTTTATAGAATGAACAATGATTAAATGTTAAAATGTTAAAAATATAATGTACCAGTTTTATTTCTAATAAATACTGAATTAAAAAAGACGAGTTTAAATAATCAAAGATACATCTTACTGAATGACGTCAAATGTACAGAACAACACATTTTGTTTTATTATTTTTCAAAATGTTCGAATGACGGAACTGGTTCACAATATGCGTCCTGATTTTTGTAAAAACATTGTTTTAGCACTCAGATCGCATTTGGAAACCTGGATCATCACACATTTAGCATTTTCATTAACATGACTACTTAAAAACCCGTAATGTTCAACAACATTGTGTCGCAATAAACCAACACGTCACACATGCATATCTTTTTTTCCATATGTTCCCAAAAATGTCAAAGTACATTATCATGATAAGTTTGATATGTATGTCAATTTAGTTCTATTGGCATAATATTTTGTCCTTCTGCCATTTTTAAAAATGATCAAAAATTCACTACTAGTATCTGAAATACAGAGTGAGTTCGTACTAATCGTTGTTTCACTAAAAGAGCAAATTATATGACATAGCAAACTTCCCAGCTGTTTTTTTGGAAAATAAGTTAATTATACCGAACAATAATACATGTTCTTATTGTTAATTCAAAAAAAGGTGACCATGTATTGTGAAGTCATAAAGAAATAACACAGCTTTCTAAAAATATTTGAAAAAGTAGGATTATAATCCCAATAGAAACATATTCCTACGCTATACGTCGTGTATGAAGAGAATCTGTTAAATTTAAGTCATCTAAAAAGCTGTTCAAGCCTCATGCTTTGAATAATAAAACTTAACTGTCTCGAGAGTAGAAAAATATATTTGTTGCAATTTAGTAATCTATATTTACACAACGTCTCTTTTCTCAACATTTGTCGACTTAAAAGGACAAACAAATTCATACGAAGAAAACCATTCCCATAACATGCGACATAATAAATTGGAAGCCATGAATATCATAAAACCATGTGAAATATAGGTGTTACGAAAGGTAAAACGTTATTACTAATATAATGATTTAAAGATTTTAACATGAATACATAAGATAATCTCTACGAACACTCATATATTAAAAACATTTTCAAACAAACACCACTGCATGTAAGAATATCAAATGTAAGAGAAAGGTTGCATACTAATACATACATAACCCAAGATAAATGTAAATACTGCTATATATTTCATTTTCAGATTGTTGTGTAGGACTTTTGTTTGTTCTACCTGAAACCCTTTTTAATGGGTTTGATGTGCCATGGAATCTCTATGTGTGCTATATTTACTACGTATATTTCTCAATGGTTCCTTTTTATGTGTCAACATACGCAATTGTTGTTTTGTCAATTGACCGTGCATACGTTATTGTAAGACCATTAGCAGCTGCTTCGAAAGGCAAACCTTACCGTTATGGTATGGCATTATCTGCATGGATTATTGGATGTATCCTTGCAATTCCATACGGAGTGTTTGGTACATATAGTGAAGAGAAGGTATACTGTAAGCATGATTCGCCAAGTTTAGTAAGTTTTTTTTTACAAGTTACAATAGTCTGAATATTGATGTTGTTATACATGTTAATTATCAAAAGACAAATATCTGAGCAGATAAAGAGTTTTTACCTCACAAAAACATACATAAGGTCGATTTTTTTTTCAGGTATTCAAAATCTGCTTTTGTGCCCTTAGTGGTCTGTACAATTAGATCTCCTATCCGTAGACAAAATGATTTGTAGCTATTGTCCTTTTAAAAAAAAATGAAAGTATTCAACTATTTTGTTATGTTTATTACAAAATTTCTGTTATTAGTAAAACAACAAACGAGGAATTGGATGAATCCATATCTTAAGCATTGTCCTTGAAATGAGTGTTACCAGTTACATTCGCTTTTCCTGTGTATTATTGCAATTTTGTGCTAAAGTCGACAGAAGGACCCACACAATTACCTCCGATGAGCCATTGTAACAAATTGCATCTCTCGTAATAGCCAATTTAGATAACAATATATTGTAGTTAAGCGAAATGATAATTTCAAAGTAATGTATCATATGTTTCACAACATATACATTAGATATATATATTAAACGAGATGTAAATGATTGAACATTGAACAACGTTCAAATAGACTTCATATAAGGCGATGTGACTTATTATGTGAAACCGTACAGCCTTCTAGATTTATGAATACATCCCACAAGATATTGGAACCGGTTTACATTAACTGAATGAAACCACTTTATCTATGACACAATATTAATGCATTGTGAAATATGTACACTATCAAATAAAATGGGTAATGTAAAACAATGTCAAACTGCGAGGACAGCTAAAACCTGAAACAAAATGGCTTTAAATAAAATAATATTCAAAGGTTGATTTTAATATACTCATTTTGTTGATATGAAAAGGGAAATATTTGTTACAAAATAAATGAACTTATTGTTTATAGTATATTTTAAAAGATGGTACATTAACAACAGAATAACACCACATAATTTGACTTGAGATAAAAAAAAAGAAAAAAAAGGCAAAACATATTGATACAACTGCTTAAAGTTACAGTACAATTTGATAGCATACTCAGTTACCCAAAGCTAGTTAAAAAACAAACATAATTAACAGACAAATAATCAAGTATCAAAAATGCATATACAAAGAATTTTTCTGAACATAACATGCCCTACTTTTAAATTTTAATAGTAGTGTATTTAATGTATTCGTTCAGTGTATGTTCAAGTGTAGTAATAGGTCTGTTGATTGAGTAACGTAATTTTAATTGATAGTTAATAGTGCGTGTTTCAATGTTTTGATGTTACATTATTGTGTCAGATAAGGGCAAAGATTTGTACTTATTAACAAGTTTGAACCCGTTGCATTTGTTTGAACCTGTTTTAAGTCATACATATGATGTTCGCCAGTTGAACATATAGGAAGATGTGGTGCGAGTGCCAATGAGACAACTCCCCATCCAAATAACAATTTAAAAAAAAATAAACCATTATAGGTCAATGTACGGCCTTCAACACGGAGCCTTGACTCACACTTAAAAACAAGCTATAAAGGGTCCCAAAATTACTAGTGTAAAACCATTCAAACGAGAAAACCAACGGTCTAATTTATATAAAAAAAACGGCAACTACTGTACATCAGATTCCTGACTTAGGACAGGTGAAAACATTTGCAGCGGGATTAAATGGATCCAAACCTTCTCCCTTTTTCTGAAACAATAGCATAACATCACAACATAAAAAAACACACGATAAAATATCAATTGGCAGACTTAACTCAATCAAAAAACGTAAATTAATACACAATTATTTGGTAAAGTAGTTTGTTTATAGTTATCAAAGGTACCAGGATTTGAATTTAGTACGCCAGACGTGTTTAAAAGTTCATTACTGTTTCTCGATTCTCGCTGTTGATATAAATAAGACCGTTGGTTTTCCTGTTTGAATGGTTAAATACTAGTTATATTTGGGTCGTTTACAGTTTTATGTTTGGTGAGAGCAGAGGCTCTGTGTTTAAAACTGTAGTTTGACATAATATATGTATATATCGTTTCTATTATACTTTTACATTTGTTTAACTAGGATGAATAGTTGTCTCATTGACACTCATACTATATCTTATTACACCTATTATGCATTTATTCGATATTGCAATACGGAGATTTTATTATTTCTTGTAGGCACTGTGCTTGTTTTTATATGTAATGTAGGCATTGGCATTATGTGCTTGTTTTTGTTGTTGTAGGTATTGCTATACGCAGATCTTACCACTATTATCATACTACCAATCGGAATCATAACAGTATGCTACATTGTTATCATTATTACAATACGCGGTCGGGAACGAAACGGATTCTTGCGTGGTAAAAACAATGATGCAGGTACATATTGTCAATCTAATTAGATATCAAAGGTACAGAGCTGATAATTCAAAACGCCAAACACGTGTTTCGTTTACCCAAGATTCATCAGTGACGCTCGAATCAAAATAGTCAGAAAGTAAAAATGCATTAAGAGTATTGCGGCCGGACCGAAATTCCCCAAAAGTCGTGCCAAATACGGCTAAGGTAATATATGATTTGGATAAGAAAATCCTTCGAAGAATTCTTACTTTTGTAAACAAGGAAACTATTGATAATACATTTGATTTTATTAATAATGTTTCATGTCTATTTCTTGACTCACTCGAACAGTCATGATCAAGCGAACCTAATCACAGTCATTTTCATATCAATAGTAGTTAAAACAGGGAAACGATGAGCACATATACCTTATAAAAAATGCACACCAACATGCAGATGCTTTCAGACTGCATACCATCGTTTTACCATGCACACTAATCAAATGATCTGTAACAAATAATAAAAAAAATATCTTATATTTGTTTTTTTTCTGAATTAAAGAAAACAATCCCACAATTTACTTAACAAGGAAGGATGTTAATATTTTAAATTTTAGATAGAAAAAAAAATTAAAATTAGCTTTTAGAACATATGATAAATCATTATAGATAATGGTTGTGATACAAATGTAAGAAATAACAGCATTTCAAAGGCAAAGATCAGGACCATTAAACTACTATGCGTTGTTGTATGTGGTAAGAAGTATCTTTTTTTCACCCTTCTTTGCATTATGTTTACATGTCAGTTGCAACTCATTAGCATGATTAGGATAAAAATGAATTATCAGTTAGAAATGATATTTATTTTGTTTTTTAAATGAATGATTGCTTACGGAAAGTTCCATTTTTAGGAGGAGTTATCTGAAGTACAATTACCATAATTACACTTCTAAACATGCATGCTTTATGTATATTATTGTTTATTTCAGAAAATAACGACACACAATTGCAATGTACAATGTTGAGTTGTATGATCATTCGTGAAGCATGTTGTTTTCTACAATTTGGATATCCATAAAATTGTGTTATTGTCAAAATAAACTTTATAATGCTTGGTCCTGTGTATCATTCCTCTATCACCTTCTAAAATAGAAATGTTTTAAAAAACAGAACATTACAAATGTCTGCTCTTCTTCTTTTAAGGACATGTCTTGTATATATGTTGGACACACTTAAGTGCAACGGGGACGCTACAGTACGATAATCACGCTGTAATTGGAAGCGAACGAATACATTAAAATTAGTGTTTGTGTTGAAGTTTACTCTGCGGTCCCCGTTAAGATATTGTCGCTTTTATTAAATGTAACGTCGGTGAAAAGGCAATTTTTTTTCAAGCCTAAGTTATAAGTTGTTGACTCAAACATTCGTTTGTTCATTGTAAGGAATTATAACATGTTAATGTAGTCGCTAAGAAAAAGAGTAAATGATGGATCACACCGCCGTTTCTCACACTTGAATTAAGAATTAAAATATTACATTATTTACCTTTATTACCTGGCTAAACCCCTTAATTTAGATACAATTAAGTCTACCGGTAAACTATAAAGCCTACCACATCATATGTTATACCTTAGCTTCATAGCTTTTGTAAAAAGTCTTGTTTTTAACATCTATGTACTTTAAGCCCTTAAACATTACTGTAATAGTTCATCGCACTTAACCTTGCTATACCATCGTACTTTAGCAAACACTCAGCCGTCGCAATTAAGCGTGAGACAGAATCGTACTTTAGCGTAGACCATGACACTTTAGCGTGAGACACAATCGTACTTTAGCGTATACCATCGCACTTTAACGTGAGACACAATCGTACTTTAACGTAGACCAGTGCACTTTAGCGTGAGACAGAATCGTACTTTAGCATAGACCATGACACTTTAGCGTGAGACACAATCGTACTTTAGCGTAGACCATCGCACTTTAGCGTAGACCATCGCACTTTAGCATGAGACACAATCGTACTTTTACGTAGACCATCGCACTTTAGCATGAGACACAATCGTACTTGAACGTAGACCATGGCACTTTAGCATGACCATCGCACTGTAGAGTACCAATGCACTGCATAATCCTATATATATACTTAATTGCATTTAAAAAAATATATTTAATTGCATGTATGTCAAGAACCTAGCTCCAAAAAGGGTCAAATTCCATGTGTATTGAAAATCCAATTTTACCCTGTTCCGAAAGCTTCGAAAATTTTCAACCCAGATTTTCCCAATATGGTTAAAATAATTTCTTAATAGTTTAACCATTGCTTAATTAAAATACAAAAAATTGGGAGGGGTATATTTGAAAATTTTGGTAAATTCAATTTTTTGAAAACATGGTTTTCGAAATTACCGTTTTTTATATTGTTACAAAAATAATATTGAAATTGACAAAAATGCTTTAAATGTTTGCAAATACTTAATCTTGATCTCAGAAAAAAATAAATGTAATCAAAATTAAATATAACAACTGCTGAACTCTAAAATCTCAATTTAAAGCCCCTTTTAATTACCCCTGTGTAGCAGGAGTAGCTTCCCCTGAATTACTCTTCAGACAAGAAGACACAAACGTTTTTGTTTTACAGAAAACAATTCCAATTGTAGGACCATGACAAATGTATTTAAAGTACTATAAACACAATATAATGTGCTTTGTTTACCGCTCTCGGTTTAATCACAAATAAGACTGTTGAAAACATTCCCGGTGCTCTACTGAACTTGAGAAAATGAAATCATTCCATCAATTGGTTATTGTGCTAAATTATTTTAGTTGAAATTTTACAAATGATTTTTTTTTGTAATGTTTAACACATTCCCAACAATTGCTCATGCAAAATGCCATTTAATGGAGAAAGGAAAAGGAAAACTCTTTGCCTGGTGTTGAGTGAAATTGGAACACACCAAACATGTAGACAATTAAAAGAAGAGATTGGGTCGAGCAGTACTTGCTGTGAACCTGATGACAAGAGAAAATGTTCTGCCAGAAAGAGACATACTTGTGACACGAAAAAAATATCAAATCTTTAACTGTATGAAATTATTGATGTGGGGGTTGAGACAAGGAAC
Organism: Mytilus trossulus; assembly: GCF_036588685.1. Classification (NCBI taxonomy): domain Eukaryota; kingdom Metazoa; phylum Mollusca; class Bivalvia; order Mytilida; family Mytilidae; genus Mytilus; species Mytilus trossulus. The sequence continues at coordinate 5,505,921 of NW_026963295.1, forward strand.
GGGACTTCAAGCCAACATCACCATTTATAGCAGTATTTACCTGTCTATTAAACAGCTGCGCCATGAGTGCATGATACGTCAGTCATATTTTCAAAGAAAAAAGCTCGATTACTTCTCAATGTCATATTAGCTAATGTATGAAAATCAAAAGTTAGCTTGCATCAATAGATATAAACAATTCACTAAAGTTTCATGATATTGCCAAAAGCATTTTTGAGTTATTATAAAAAAAAACCTTATACATCCCCCTTTCTTATGAATAAAACCTTATGACTTGGAAATGTAAATTGTAAAATTTGTAAAATTATAAAGGAAGCTTACATCAATAGATATAAACAATTCATCAAAGATTGAAAAGAATGGCTGAAAGCATTTTTGAGATATTGTCTGAAAAGTGGAAAATCACCCTTTTTAACTCACCTGACCCGAAGGGCCAAGTGAGCATTTCTCTTCACTTTGCATCCGGCGTCCGTCACTTGACGTCGTTAACTTAAAAAAAATCTTCTCCTCTGAACTCATGGGCAAAATTTTACCAAACTTGTCCAGAATCATCATTGGGGTATTCGTTTAAAAAATGTGTCCGGTGACCCGACCCACCAACCATGATGGCCGCCATGACTAAAAATACAACATAGGGGTAAAATGTAGATTTTTGCTTATATCTCGGAAACCAAAGCATTTAGAGCAAATCGACCTGGGGGAGGGGAATTGTTAATCAGATCAAGTTCTATCTACACTGAAATTTTCAGATGAATTGGACAACCCGTTGTTTGGTTGCAGCCCCTTAATTGGTAATTTTAAGAAAATTTTGCAGCTTTTTGTTATTATCTTGAATATTATTATAGAAAGAGATAAACTGTAATCATCAATAATGAACAGCAAAGTAAGACCTAAAAATAAGTCAACATACCCAAGATGGTCAATTGACCCCTTAATGATTTATTGCCCTTTATATTCACTTTTTTTCACAATAATTTTCATGAATTGTATACATTTTTTTTTAAATATTTACAAAATATTTCCCACTGTAACTACTGGGCCAAGTTCATTATAGATAGAGATAATTGTAAGCAGCAATAATGTTCATTAACGTAAGATCTACAAACACGTTACCATCATCAAAACACTATTTTGTCATGAATTCATCTGTGTCCTTTATTTTACATGCACATATACCAAGGTAATCGACACATGCTCTTTAGAGCCTCTGGTTTTATGAATAAAATCCTGTATACTGCATACCTGCCAACTGTCACTATTTGCAGGGCTTTCCCCCATGAAAGCTCCTAAATGGAAATTTTGAAAGAGCAATGTTGTTCACAATTTTAAACAAAACATTTGATTTTACAAGGGCTATTATAGGCTTGTCACAGAATGAAGAAGCTTAAAAACAACATTAAAATATATATTAAGGCCCCCTTGAAGGATTTGTAAGACTGTTAAAGCAATATTGCACGCTAAACTGCCATGGGCATTTTGAAAAGTTGGCAGGTATGTACTGGAAATGTAATATCTAGAATTAAAAAACAAAAAGGAGTCCATGTGAAAAGATATAAACAATTCACTAAAATTATTTGCAAGTTGGTAAAAGCATTTTTGATTTTTGTCTGAAAACTGGAAAATTCTCCTTTTTTGATGAATAAAACCCGAAAAACTTAGAAAGGTAAAATCTAAAAATTTAAAAAACGAAAGGGAATTATGGTCAATAAATATAAACAATTCACCAAAGTTTTATGCAAATTGATAAAAGCGTTTTTGAGTTAAATGTCCCAAATATTGATGACGGACGGACAATGAAATTGAGACTGAAAATTTGTAAAAGAGACAACAACCCAACCATAGAGTAGACAAAAGCTGATGGTCAGCAATGGGGCGTATATATATATCTTTATTCTCATAAACCAAAGTACAATGCAGTATACCAAAATACATCCTGTAAACAGGCGTATAAAAAGTAGCACAATTCTGTTGTTGACTAAACAGCTGTTATTGATCTTTATGCTTTGAAAACCTGACGAGCGTATCATGTGGTCAGGACATGTATTTCCATTCTCTAAAGTTAGCCTCAAGCAAATGTGATAAAACTTATACACGATGATAATTACTACAAAATGCAAATCAAGTTTGAATTTTTGTGATGTCAATTTAACTATTCAAGAGTTTTGCCTGTATGCTAAACTTTTGAGAACACAAGCCGGAAGATTAACTATTTTAAAAGTTTAGTTGGAATAGAAGAATTTTACTTGTAGTTTAGTGCAGAGACTGCGAGTTATATGTCCTTTAACATATAGAAGAATTTCTAAATTTTTCAATTCAGTTCTCCAACTTATGTGTAAGTTTACTTAAACACAAGAGTGCACACGCTGAAATGTCTCGCCTTCTTTACTAATCATAGATATTATGTTGATAGAACAAAATGTAAAGCTTTATTACAACTGTCACATAAACTCAACATTAACCAAGAAAACGAAACATTGATCAATGAACCATGCCAGGCTGACATGTACAGCTAACAATTCTTCAATACAACAAATATAGTTGACTTATTGCTTATAAATTCAGAAAAACAGACCAAAACACAAAAACTTAACACTGAGGAATAAGCCGTGAAAATGAGTTCAAGGTCAAGTAAAACCTGCGTAACAGACATATATATCATAAAATATTTCCAAAAACCAAATATAGTTGACCTTATGCATAAAGTATTAGAAAAAATGACTAATAGACCAAAACTCAAAAACTTAACTTTGACCACTGAACCATGAAAATGAGGTTAAGTTCAGATGATACCTGTCAGCTAGACATGTACACCTTACAATCATTCCATACACTAAATATAGAAGACCTATTGCATATAGTATAAGAAAAACAGATCAAAACACAAAAACTTAGCTATTAAACCACTGAACCATGAAAATGAGGTCAAGGTCAGATGACACCTGTCAGCTAGACATGAACACCTTACAATCATTCCATACACCAAATATAGTACACCTATTGCATAAAGTATAAGAAAAACAGACCAAAACACAAAAACTTAACTACAACCACTGAACCATGAAAATGAGGTCAAGATCAGATGACACCTGCCAGTTGGACATGTACACCTTACAGTCCTTCCACACACCAAATATACTAGACCTATAGCTTATAGTATCTGAGATATGGACTTTACCACCAAAACTTAACCTTGTTCACTGATCCGTGAATTGAGGTCGAGGTCAAGTGAAAACTGTCTGACGGGCATGAGGACCTTGCAAGGTACGCACATACCAAATATAGTTATCCAATTACTTATAATAAGAGAGAATTTAACATTACAAAAAATTTTAACTTTTTTTTTAAGTAGTCACTGAACCATGAAAATGAGGTCAAGGACATTGGACATGTGACTGACGGAAAGTTCGTAACACGAGGCATCTATATACAAAGCATGAAGCATCCAGATCTTCTGCCTTCTAAAATATAAAGCTTTTAAAAAGTGAGCTAACGCCGCCGCCGGATCACTATCCCTATGTCGAGCTTTCTGCAACAAAAGTTGCAGGCTCGACAAAAATGTTATGAATTGTATACTCAAAACTTATTGCCACAAAATCGGACCAAGTACACATTGCATCACTTTCAACTGTTCATCCCTCAATTATGTCTTATTATAACTTTATGCAAGCGAGGTCATTATATGTGTCCAATGGAATTTATTTAAATAACAGAACAAAAACCATTGCTTTCATGTTACACTTTGCGGTAAACATTTCCTAAAAATCGCCATATGTGGACGAAGACCGGTGATGAATTTGCATTCTATATTCATATCTTTAGATTTAATTTATAATTTCACTGAAAATTAAATGTATAATTTGCCCACTGTTATTTTTTGAAAAGGTTAAAAGATCAATTTATCATTTAAAGCATTATAAAATTAACTAGGTTAACAATGATTGATGGTTTGTATGCCGCTTTCAGCTATATTGTGATATTTCGAGACATTTTGGATGCAATTAGATGTCCTGAATATCAGTTCTCAAACAACCAGAATCAACATTGAATATTATACAAATTTACAATTGATTCCCTGGCCCATGGGAGATATGTTAATTTGTTCACCATGTTTCCCCCGAAGTCAGTGTCCGAGGGAAATCTGTCTGTTTAAGGGTAAAAAAATCTAAGGAAACCAGTTAGTGTCAGGGTACAGTTTTATTTTTAAGTCGTTATAACGACTAAGCTAACTTGTTTAAACTACTTAGCTAAGTTGTTATAACGACTTAGCATATTTATCTTGTTATAACAACTTAGCTAACTTGTTATAACAACTTAGCTAGCTTGTTATAACAACTTAGCTAACTTGTTTTAACGACTTGGCTTACTTGTTTAAACAACTTAACTAAGTTGTTATAACGAGTTAGCATATTTATCTTGTTATAACAACTTAGCTAACTTGTTTTAACGACTTAGCTTATTTGTTTAAACAACTTAGCTAACTTGTTATAACGACTTAGCTAATTTCACTCGTTATAACAACTTAGCTTACTCGTTATTCATTCTTTGCTTCATTTACTTTTTATCTTACTATAATCATTGCTGTATATTTGTACTTTGTAGAAATTAAAAATATTTCTCTGAATAAAAACTACAATATCTTAATCTTACTGTGTTGGATTAAAACCTATTATAGTATATGGATCAACAAATGTATGCATTATTTGACAGAGATCAGTTGTCAATAGTACAATAAATAATGCAAGTTAATTCTATCACGTCAAGTTATCGTAACATAAGTTTTGATAGCAATAGTTAAGTATGGTTATGAAAACAATTGTGACACATACTATGTAAAAAGAAAAGGCAGATAATTGAAAGCTTGCAATTCAGTCGTTCATTATAAAGTTACCAGTTTCCAACAACTTGCATGCAAAATGTAGATTTCAGTTGTCTAATCAGGGAATGTATGAAAAAAGTTAACAGACAATATCATTCGAAGGATTTTTTTTGGTCATTTTTCGTATAAAAAACATGATATTTATATCTCATTTTTTTTTTCGTTGACTACATGTACTAGTATGTAAGGTATCATAATGTGTGTAGTTTATTTTCATGTTCTTATTTGATCATAACCAATCATCTGATATAAGGATTGCAATAATAACATTTATGCCTAGATTTTTTCCCACTAAAATTAAAAAAAAAAAATCCAAAAATTCAGAAGTGACCTTTTTTCAAACAAAACTAAAAAAAAATAAAAAAAATATACCCTCTGAGATATTTTTGTCAAGAATGCATCAGATGCAATATTTTATAATGATGATCTTCGTTTATGCAAAAAAATCTGGATTTTTTTTTTTGAAGCCATAAAATTGGGTTATTTTGTGATTTTTTGCAAATCTGGATTTTTTTAAAAACATCAAATTTTGAATTTCATTTTTTTTTACTTTAGATGAAAAAACTTTCGAAACTTTCAAATGTATTTTGAAACACTAATAGATAATAGTTGTAGAGCAAAGGAAAACTTGGGATAGATGTATCCAGTCTATTGGAAAAAAAGCGATAAAAAAGGGTAAAAATGGAGTTTTCATCGAGCATTTTTGACGTTTTTCAACCAAAATCAGAGCAACTTGTTTCCATGGCAACCAACACTTAAAATTTTTAAATGATTATTATTTTTGTTGTCAGTGCACCATTACTAACCCATGATATGAAAATAAAGGATATCCATGAGTATGCATTTATGATTTTCTTTGAAATCCTTTGATGCTTACAGAGAATGACTCTTAAATATCAACAATATAACCATTTGTTTTATATTTGCCTGAACAAATGACTATAGAAATTACAACAGATGCATTGAAATATGAGACGATTTCAAACTTAAAGCATGAGAAAAAGTTCGTTTAGTAACTTCGTCATCAATATTAAACAAAGTTGTATTTTCTACGATTTTCTGCTACAAAAGTAGGAAAATGTGAACTTCACCAAGAAAAAGTAAGCATTGCTCAGTCGAATAATCAGATGCGATGGATCAAACTGATCTATGGTCGGGTTGTTGTCTCTTTGACACATTCCTAATTTCTATTCTCACTTGTATGGGCTAACAAACTGGTGCAAAACATATATCCTCCTGTGAGCTACATGGTATTTATATCTATTTCAAAAGTACTAAAACTGCATGTTAATAGTTATTATGATTATCATGATTCTTATATTTATACTTATATATTCATGAAAAAATGTCAACTTAATATTACTTTACTTAATAATATATCATTTCAAATATTTGTACAGCATATGTTATTTGCTGGGCTCCAATTACAATCGCAGCAGTCCTAATGCACCATGGAATAGCAGAATATGGGCTTTGGTTTCAGATACTCTATGTACTTGCTCCGGTAAACAGCTTGGCTAATCCTTTAGTGTTTCTTATTTTCAACCAGAAAATGTTTCGTTCTAAAACGAATAAGACGAAGAAAAAAGTATTTAGTGGAACAATTTTTAAAACCGAAACAGAAACATTATCATTGGGTAGCTAAATATATACAGACGATCTGATGGTGCATTTCATTATCCATGTGAGGAACATGATAAAAAAAATATAGCGTATAGTTGTGTTAGGTAGTTAAAACTATTAGCTTAACATGTTGTGCGCAGACGTGCGATTCGACGACAAAAGACTCTTCAGTTTAGCTTAAGTAAAAAATGATAGAAGTTTAGCCCCAAAAACGACAAAAGATTAATCAACAAACAGCTACGATACATTTAAAAAAATACTATGGTGAAAAATAATAAACGCAATAGACTACCAACACAAAGTCCAATCCTTGTTGCGGGTAGACAATTTAGGGATTTGAAATTCGGCTTTCCATTTGCGAACATGGTCTTTAGAAATAATGATAGTTCGTCGAAAGTGGCCGATAAATGACTGGCTCATGTTAAGTAAGAGCAATATCTCTTACACGGAACAGACAACCTTGTAGATTACAATACAGAGCATGTAAATGCTGCTTCCAGGAATCACATGCATTGGAAACGATTACAGGGTTAAATAGATGTTGTAATTTCTTTTTTCGCAATACACTATAAATAAATATGCTAAAACTTAAAGAATACATGTGTTTGCTTTTTTCAATATAAATATAACAAAATAGACAATACATGTTTTTTTTTAAACACTTACACTTGTGAATATTTAAAGGAGGACGAAAGATACCAGAGGGGCAGTCAATCTCATAAATCGAAAATAAACTGACAACGTCATGGCTAAAAATTTTAAGGACAAACAAACAAGCAATACTACACATGAAACAATCTAATAAATAAACAACACGAACCCCACCAAAACTAGTGGTAATCTCAGGTGATCCGGGAAGGTAAGCAGATCTTGCTCCACATGTGACACCCGTCGTGCTGGTTATGAGATAACAAATCCGGTAAACAGTCTAATTCGGTAGATAGATAAAGGCAACAGTAGTATACCAATGTTCAAAACTATGAATCGATAGAAAAAAAAGAAATCTGGGTCACAAACCAAAACCGAGGGAAACGCATTAAATTTAAGAGAATAACGACATAACATTAAAATGTAATACACACAAGAAACTAGCTAAGTATTAGACAAAATCCGATGAGAATAACAAATATAACATCAAAACTAAATACCTGAATCAGGGATAGAAAAGTACTGTGACACGTCTTATAATAATATGAATTCACAGTCAAATATAAAAGGAAACATACAACAGACATTTGTATGATAATGTCGATCCTTTATCATGTTTTTCACAGTCGAAAGTCTCGCCGTTATACAACTTTCCCAACAAACCCAAACGAACCCCAACACATATGAAGATTAACAGTTTACCTACGCAATATATGAAACATTATACATTTTAAACATCTAACTTATATAAAAAAAAAGGTAGGATCACCTTACCCCAGTGACAACCCTATCAATTAAATATTGAAGTAGTTACCCTCCAAGTAAACAGGGTTTGATACACAATATAAAATAGGACATGCTTCCGGCAAAACTCATGTTTATATAAAAAAAATGTTCAAAAGTTGTAAATGCATTATATACAGTTATTTTCCATTGTATAATTCAAGTATATTGCATCCTTGTTTTGTATGAGATCTTTATTATCACCGTTTGGTTTTCAGTTGAGTGTTTTTGGTGTAGTTTGATCGACTGCATGTGTTGACCATGGTAGATGAATGTTTATTGAATGTTCTATTTGTATCGTTTCATAAGCATTTGATACTTCAAAGCTTTCATGTTTTAATCTTGAATGTTAAATATACAATGTCAAATGAAAAAAAAATACCAACCTGTGTGAATAAATTAAAACAAAAAGTCCGTAATAAAAAGGCAAAATAAAACGCTCAATACAACCAAGTAAAGTAAGGAAAACAACTGTCATATTCCGGACTTGGTGCAGGCATTTTCTTAAAAAAAAAACATCAATATTTGAAACATCCAAGTAAATATTTAGACCTCTACAGTCAAAGTTTATTGTGAATAGGTTCATGCAAACTGTTTGATTATGTGTTTGGGTGAATATCCATATGGCTGTGCTTCGTATTGAATTCAACCATATACCATGTATATCAATACGGAAATCATGGTAGTACACATCGAGTGGAAAAGTTCACAGGAAATGAAAAGTAAGCTACAACAAATGTAAGCTTTTGCTTGAATCAATGAATTTATCAACCAATACACATTAAAGTATCGTCATTACATCAGTTGTTTACGTCTTTAAAAAAAATACAAATACATGAACTTTAAATCAAGTAACACATGTATTGCTGAACTTTACATCACGTCTGATAAGAACACCTCAGCATTTAGATAATATCATATATTTCTGACCCGGAAGCCAACACCTGTTATATGTTTCATATCATAGAAGAACAAAATAATTAAATGAGCGATACATTTTATTATTTTTGCAACTGTGGTGAAAAGGAGACGATCTTAAAACAGAAGGTTCTGTATTACATAATCATTTGCGGAATGCATACAATATAATCATTGAGCTGTGATATTGTTTCGTTGTCAGATCGATTGAATGAATAGGTTACACCCATGAAGGCGATATTCCCAGCATTCATGAGTAAATGCTCAATGCTAGCTATATAGACTTAATAACAGATTAGTATTTATTTTTATTTTTTTTTAATTTAGCAATCTTTCATGATAAGAACATTATATGTACAGGATATTTAAAAGATTATAATGACATCATCAGTAATAAAAATATGTCGTCGCTATGAACGGCCATTCCCATTTCTGCATCATTCTGAGTCTGAAGTTAATGCAGTAAATGTTTTTTTTCATAAAAACAAGAAAGATTAAAATTACTAAGATGTTTATATACTGAATACGACATAACTAATGTCTTAATTCACCAAAATGTATAATAACTGAATTTCTTTTTAAATTTAGAACGTGTCTTTGTTTTTTACACTTCAAACTCATACAGTATATTTTACATTTTAATTTTGGACATACAGTGTGAAGTTGAAAATGTCCTATGTCGTGTTATAAGATTCAAGTAGAAATGCCATGACTGTTTTTGTGTAGTATCATGATTTAATAACCTTTTTTTAGCAACAAATTTCAGTTTCTTTCTATTTTCAAAATGTATATATAATTCAATTAACTGCCAAAAAAAAACAAATCTGAAGTTAGGTTCCTCTGTTTGAGAGAATGTGAAAATTTATACTTTAAAAACAACAATAATTTAAACTCGCATTTTGTAATATTTTAACTGAATTAGGCATGACTTTTCTCAAAATCGTAAAAATTAAAATCGCATTTAATTAAAAAATGACAGAATCGAAATAATAATCGCACGCAATTATTTCTGAATTTAAAGTATAAAATAGAAGGTGCAAATTTCAGATAATCGCTTTAATACCATCATCAACTTGCATCAGCGGAACTACCATCTTGTAAGATAAATAGAGATTAATTGGTCTGCCAAATAGCTGATGCATCTGTGGCTGTTGTTAAACCACATAACGAGTAACTACTGACATCAGATAAGTTCCAAATACTGGTGATATATTGCAGCAAGTCATAATAATTTTATAATGATGCATATCTTATTTGCATTTCTAACCCTCTTCGTATATCATTGAACCTTGCTAAGTGATGTATTTTAGAGGCTCATTACCTCTATTCATTACATAGTAAGTTGGCCCTTGAGATTGTCATATTGTTAACGGTAATTTAAATCAGTAACGTATAACAACAGTATAACAAGCCTGTTAGGAATACCAATAAATGTCTGATTGCATGAGTATTAACCCATCCGCTGATTGGATTTATTACAAGCAATTACACGCGGCGCTGACATCTCGTATATCTTCATACTGTGCATGATAATTTATTACAATCGTTTACACAATGAGTTAATCAGTGTTAGGTATGTAATGCCTACTGTTTAAAAGTTTTTTATCCTGCAATTAGCCATCTATTATACAAATAGCAGGTATACAAATGCATGTTTGCTTAATTTGTACTTGTGAACCTCCTTTTACCCCACTTCCATGTCGAGCAAGCCGGATTATTAATATTTCTTTTTCCTAACCAGTTGATTTAGTGGTCCTCTTCGTGGTCTGCGTTTCAACTATGTCGATATCTTTGAGGAATTAGAGACAATGATTTAGATTTTTCATATAACTACTGTTTCAAGTTTTGGTGCAAATTTCAGGATAAACTCAATACAGTGCATTGTTGGAAGGTATATGAATACTTTATATATATTGGAAAGTGTTGTTCCGAAAGAAAAAAAAATATGGCAATCACGTGAAATAGATATTCACATTTTCCTGGTAAAATGAAGACATACTTTTGAAAAACAACAATGAATTCACACTTAACGATATAATAAACACGTGATAATATAATTGTAATGGTAAAATATATAAATACAATTCAAATGTATTGTATATTCAGCCTATTTTAAACACACCATATCGTGTGCTGAGCAAGGTATGAACGATGAAAAATGTATCAAAAAAAAAATATCTACACATATTATTCGGTGTTTTTTATAACCCTAAAAAAAATGTAGAATTAACTATTAAAAAAAATGTTTTAAAATTAAAAAAAAAGTCAGTCTACAACAGTTACAAACGATCCGCATAAGTTTCAAAAATGTGTGTGCATAACTTTCAAAAATAGTTTAAAACTTGAGCGCTCCTCCACATACAATCAGTCAATCAGTGTTTGAAAGTCATGTCTACTATTTTTTTACGACCACATTTGTTTTGCGTCCTATATTTGTATGATGTCATCTTTATTGGCGTCACCATCACCAAAAACCGCATTTGGTTACGGGATAATAACTTAATTTTAAGTGTTACATGTATGGATATCTCTGTTATTGTAGCACAGGATTCCTTATTACAAAGGTAAAGTGGGATTGAGTGTGGGGTGACTGCCTAAAACGTTGAGGAATAAAGGGTAAAACAGTGGCCTTGCTTAGAAAAGGAAATTAGAACAATTAAAAACCAATTGTTCAGAGAACAATTAAAGGTCTTTCCACCAATAAAGATCAATTGTGATAAAAGAACTATAAAATGTAGCTTTAAATATCATATCCAGCGTCAAATGATTGTACACTTATTGTACACTGATTCCAAAATTTATATGGTGTTTATACATTCTTTTCCTAAATAAGGGAGATAATTTGTCACGTCCAGTTTTATTTGACACTTTACCTGATACTGATTCCAAAAAACATATTGTTTAATTAACTTTTACATTAAATGATTGGAACAATTAACCACTTCCAGGTTTACACAAGGCCACTTCTGTCCGCCAGAAATGGCCTGTAGACTGACATGACTGCTCATCTGCTCACATTATTCCATTGTTATATTTAAAGATATTATTGCGTGTAGAATGATTATGCCATTAATAAAGTGTTTGGGACTAATAATAGCTGGTTCATGATTAGAAAAAAAAGATGCGCAGAGGACAAACTATTTTTTCTTTAAAAAAATAAATCGTTAAACATGCCCATTATGGGCATCTACACTTCACAGTTTCGAATCCTCTTTTATTTAACCAACCCTGAGTATGCCCCTCAAATGTGATAGTACAACGTAAGTCATACATCTTATAAATGATTTTTTTTTGTACCCAAATGTTCATTCATTTCAACCTTTCAACGTAAACAAATGAGATTTGTTTTATATTTTTATTTTATAGATGATAACTCTACAGAATTTGTCTAATTAGAAATAACTCTACAGAATTTGTCTAATTAGAAATAACTCTAATTATTAGCTCTTTCCATTTTTCTGTGCAAAGACCTATCGTTTGTGTTCTGATTATTTTTTTTTTCGCCAAACTTTGTTCTTGCGATACATATTTGTTTTGCAATATGTCGCTTCGATATTTCCCATTTTCTATAGGAGAGTTCATGCGCTTTTAAATTTCACCCTGCTTAGACTTGCAATTTTCTTTATAAGATTTTTCTCCCCGAACACTATCTACCATGTGAGTATAACTTCTCCGTAACCTTTAAAGAAAACTATAAATGCATTCCATAAAATTTCTCGTTAATCATTGTTTTGCATGATTTTTCCTATTCTATCCGAAGCAATAAAACACTCCATATGAGAGTTATTTCTCCCTATGCATGTATTGTGATATAACCGATATGCGTTTCTATCTTTTAAACCATAAGTGATAGACCCCTTTTCAATTCTTTTCAAAAACCGAAAAAGAAAGTTGCGACATGTCGTAACCAATAATATTGTTTGAAAAGGTACGTTAACATTAAATTGGAGTTTCTCCCCTCTTACATAAGGCATATAGTCATATAACTCACTAACCATATATAATTAAATGATGCCCTTGGTTTGTGACCTTAACATTGAATTCAAAGTCTTATGTAAAATTTACGTTCGAGATTTTGAACTTTGCCTTTACCTCATATGTATACATGATAACGCCATGGGACTTTTTGCATTACGTTCCAAGACACCTGATGAAAATGATCAGTTTTGAAACCGTCAGCAAGAAAAACAGTCTACCCAATTTTATTTTTTTAATTAACAATATAGAAATTTAATATTTGTAATACAATGTATATCATATCCTTGTTAGTCCGGATTTTTGTATACGTATGATAGAAAATGGGTCTTATTCCTTAATGTTCCTTAATGTTTCTTAATCAAATTTCTTTTGCATGTTCCCGTTGCTATAGCAACGTATTACAAAACATCATAACTGATAAAAAGGTTTTATAATCTAGGCAATGATTACCTGTCTTTGTGTTCGTAAAAACTAATACATTCCTAGTCACACTTTTGGTCTAGGTGGCCTGCAAATGTGTTGTTTGTTGTCTAATTTTGGTACGCTTTTTGGACTCGTAACTGAAGAAACATTTCCTTATAAACATAACGTAAGAACGTGATTGATTTTTTTTTGTCTTTAACATGTTTTTGATAATATTGCAATTCAATTGAAAATTTTAGACTGAATGTCATGTTGCAGATTCAAGGTTTGTACAGTTCGAAGATCAATGTTTATTGACACGACCTCATAAAAAGTAACATTTTATTTTAGTTTCGTTTTGTGTGGATTCTTTTTGGCAAATTACGGTTTTGTTTGATAGTTTTGTATCATTTCGTTTAGAATTGCGCCCGTTTCTTTTCTGCTCTGTAAAATCTTAACTATGCAATTTTTGAATGTTTGAATTTGAAGAGTTGGTGATATATTGAAAATTTCAATTTTAAATGTTGATATTCCACAACCCCTCCCCCAGACAACATTTTCAAAGTGGCCGGTTGTCGCTTGGTTGCCATCTTATTAACTTATATTGGATCCTTTCATACATTTCTTTTCTTTTTTGCTTTCAAAAGGTTCGATTTTTTGTTCTATTCGTTGTTTATTTGAAGTTATATGCATTCCTAACAAACCATAAAGACATAAAAGATGCAATCTTTTATTTTATCTCAGAAATTTAAAAAGTTTATTAAAATGAAAAAGATAGTTAAATTATTTGTTATCGATCATACCAAGGCAAAAACGTCATTATAGAATCAGAAAATATGTATAGATAAAATTAATGTAATAGTGACATTCTCTTCATTGAAGATGAATATTGCAAAGTTCTGATCAGGTTGAAGGGCAAGTATGTGAAAAGTTTTGATTTAAAAACAGATTTAGATTGTGCTTTGTACGTGTTGTCAAAAGAAACCATGCCATGATTTTTTTCAAACAGTGATTAATTTGTCTTGGTGAGTTTGACTGCTTACAAACATTCTTCACAGACAACAACATTTTTTTGTCAGCACTTGTTAATCACCAATAAACAGGTCAATTACTTACAATTCTAAAGCATCCAATTACATCTTAGTGCAATAAATACACTTTACGGATCCGTTTATCCGATAAAAGTTTTTTGGGGTAGGATATGTTATCCCTTTTAATTATTCAAAATTGTATTTTATTCCTTTTGTAAGATAAACAAATGAAATGTAGATCGGCGTAAATGCAAAACGCAAGCTGACAGGTTCAAACGGAAAGGCCATATCAAATGGCAAAATCAAATGATAAAACACAGCCAACGAATGGAAAACAACTGTCAAATCATTAACTTAGTACATGCTTTTTTAAATGTAGAAAATGGTGGACTCAACCTGGTTTCAAAGCGCTAAACCTCTCACTTGTATGCCAGTCGCATCAAATTCCGTTACTTTAACAACGATGCGTGAACAATTTGTTTACACCATGTGAACCGAATTATTACATCATTGTTAGTTTGATTTAATAATAAGGTTATTCAAATGTCCTATTTGTTTAAAGCATGAAAATATAAAACTGTTGTTTTCCATAAAACATGACGCACACAATAAGTTTTACAAATAGTACAATAATGTCGAAGTACTGACAAAGGTACTCCAATGTAAAGGTATGTTTTCAATTGTTCAAATGTACAGTATCGACACAAGAACATGTGCATACGTTGTAGAACTAATCCATTGTTACGATACTTCGAGATAATTAGTTATGAAACTTTAAAATGCAAGGTTTAACAAGATGCTGTTGTATATTATGTTTTTTTCTAATTATTTGATATATGATGCTTATAGCAATAGACACTGTAACACAGGAGGCTTGTTATTCATCAAACGTTCCCACTTTTGTCAAAACCAATGTGATGCATACAGTATAAGCGTATCATAATTATCGTTACAAATTGTCACGATACTATATAACTGTCAAACAGAATCAAAACAAAGAAAAATAATAAGTAAACGATTTATAAGAGAAAGAGAGATTGTTTCTTGTCAATTATTTTGCTTTTGTTTGTTTGTCGGAAGTATAGTTAAAACTAATTAAAATGAATGTTGTAACAAATGTTCTCTGCGTCAACGTACACTTTTATAAATAAGAACTTAAACACAACAATCTGTCTATGTGAGACAAGAAAGATCAAAGCATATATAATGATATTTTATATGATGTGCAACATGGGCGTTACCAGATCAGCAGAAGATGGGCACCATATATGAATGTTATGGTCTTATTCGCCAGACTTGGACGAACAATAACTATTTATACAATTAAACTCAACATAAGTATCAGAAATGAGCTCTCCTTGTGAGGTTAGCGTACTTTTTATTAACCAATGTGTGATATAAATCAAACCGTTCGTTTCACAGTTATTTTGTATGTACACTACTCTCTGTCTCAGTCGTAACAAATTAGGCAGAAAAACAATTATACTTGCACGATCAAAGTTTAACATCATTATCTCAGCATATAGTTGAATAAAGTAATTGACTTATAAAGTTGGACGTGATACCCAACGGGAAATTACCCTTCGCCAGAAAAATATATTGTATATATCCAACTCCTCAAGGGGCCGTAAATGTATATATCAAGATTTCTTCTTATTTTTAATCAATAAAAAATTAGACTATTGAATTCTCTATACATCCAATAATTATATATTAATATTACGCTTACACTCAAGGTGTGGCGGCAGTGAGTCCACTTCATTGCTCACAAAGTTCCGTTATCCTAACTGGGGCCGATTCGAAGTTTCTATCAGAAGTGCCGTAATTTTGGTTATTTTATTCTTTTAAGAAAGTGAATTAAATTGGTCGGAAAAAAATAGTGGGTCACAGACCATTTAAGCTTAACATTTTACTTTTGAACAGGTATGTAAAAGGGATCATTTTTCAATGAAATGATAGGGAAAATAGAGGTGTTGACATATTTTTATCAGTGTTATCGGAATAAAAAAAAAAAGTTCCATGACAATTGGTCCAAAACTGTAATATGAAAAGCTGGAATATAGCTTCAAAGAATGAGTCAATAAAAAACATAGATCACCGATAAGGAAAAAGAACTATTTTGCCTTAAAACCATAAGGCCCTTATTTGGCCCAAAAATTCCTGCAAATTTAAAAGTAATCAAACATTTTTTTAAATTACTGAAAACTTGACTAAGGTATAAGGTACTAAGAAAAATCAAATCAAATTTCACATATAACACGTTATCATGGCAACGAATCATGACCTAATTTGCATATTTTGGTAAATTTCGTGATTTTCCTTGTTTTTTCATCAAATTTTAAGTATATTTAAGATTGAAAAAGTATGTGCGCACTCAAGAAACAACTTTATATTTGGTGAGATTATGCCAATAGTTATAATAAAGCTTTTATTAAATTATTTTGTTGTTTCTCGGCTGCGCAGGATGTTTCCTCAAAGGAAATAATGATAGAAAACTGCATAAATTCTATATTTTTCATCGTTTTTGTGAAAACAATACACATTATGACGTAATTGTGACGTCAGCAGATAACAATCTTTCTGTTTTTAACTTATTTTTCTTGACCCTATGCATTTCTAAACATTATGTGCCAATTTGTAATGATTATCAAACATTTTATTTTCTTTGGCCAAAACAAGGCCTTAATGCCCCTACTCCTTTTGTCGGGAAAATGATGAAAATGGGTGAAATGTCATTTTGACCTTTTAACAAATACGGATAAGAACGAAAATATTCTATAAGTCACATAACTACAATGATTTAACATTTCTAAGCAATCAAAATATTAAAAAAAATGTTTCGAATTTACGACAAATACTTTTGAAATTAATGCGTTAAATTATGCGCAGTCGAATAGTCCCGAGCCACCTTAAACAGATACATAAATGTATACAGTTCTGTTTTACATGTCTCTGTTTCAATGTACAATATTTTATATCACTATGCAGTTGTTTGAAAGACGCATCTAGCGCTACAACACACAAGATACACACGAGGGCAATACGTGCAAATTCGTCAATTTATATCTCAATTAATAACATTATACCATTAATACAACTTATGACGTGATATAGTCCTAAACAAATCTTACTGATAGGATATAATAGAAGGATAACAGC
This sequence comes from Mytilus trossulus, assembly GCF_036588685.1. Lineage (NCBI taxonomy): Eukaryota > Metazoa > Mollusca > Bivalvia > Mytilida > Mytilidae > Mytilus > Mytilus trossulus. The sequence goes on from NW_026963295.1 coordinate 5,523,339, forward strand.
TCCATTATACCACAGCTTTTACAAAAGAAAACATGTGATTGTCGAAGATTCAAACGTATTAACAAAGAGTAATGCCTTCTTAGCTCGTTCACTTAAAAAGACTTTTAGGTTATGGAAAATATGGGGGGTTCTGAGTAGTATGTAAAGACACTCTGACGTTGCAAGATTCAGGGATTATGATCGTTTCCCGTAATTGTACGTCGGATCATATTTGGTTTTTACTTTCCTACGGCACCGTAGGAAGTTCTGTTGAGATCATCTCATGTATACCCTTAGAGGCCGATTCTGAATTGGTACCAGTTCGAGCTTGACGGTTTTATGATACATAGTATGGACTATGTATTCAGCGTGCATTGTATTTTTTGTCTATCTGATGAGTGAAGCCTTTTTCAACTGATTTTTATAGTTCGTTCTTATTTTGTACTGTTATACAACTGTCCCAGGTTAGGGGAGGGTTCGGATCCCGCTAACATGTTTAACCCCGCCACATTATTTATGTATGTGCCTGTCCCAAGTCAGGAGCCTGTAATTCAGTGGTTGTCGTTTGTTTATGTGTTTCAAATTAGTTTTTCGTTCATTTTTTTACATAAATAAGGTCGTTAATTTTCTCGTTTGAATTGTTTTACATTGTCCTATCGGGGCCTTTTATAGCTGACTATGCGGTATGAGCTTTACTCATTGCTGCAGGCCGTACGCTGACCTATAGTTGTTATTGGTTGTGTCATTTTGGTCATTTGTGGATAGTGTCTCATTGGCAATCATACCACATCTTTTATATATAGAAATAGTTAATCTTTACTACCATGAAACCCGGGGGTGATTCGAATAGTACCCGACGTTTTTTGGGAACATAACCCTCGTTCTTTTTAGGCTTAACCTTTAGCAACTTCAACTTGAGCATCCATTGCTACCAACGGTGCAAAGATTGTTCAGTTAAATCAATCATGTCGGATCGTCGGGATATGGCATGCTTAAGGAGTTAAGATCGTTTCCTGTAATTGTTCGTCGGATCATTTTCGGTTTTGTCTATCATGCGGTATCGCAGGGAGTTTTGTTGAGATCCTCCCATATCTAGCTTGAGTGACCGGTTCTGAATTGGTACCTTTTCGAGCTTGACTGTTTAATGATACACGTTACTCCCTCTAAACCAGGGATTGATGCGAATAAGTCCCGACGTATTTGGAAATCATAACCCTCGTTCTCTTTAGGCTGAACATTGAGGAACTTGAACATCAATTGCTACCAATGGTGTACATATTTGTCAGGTAAATTAATCATGTCGGCATTCTGTTATTATGTCAGACCTCGTCATTCAAAGTGAACTGTGGCCTTTATTTCCACTTTGTTTATTTTTTTTTTATGTTTTTGCCTGAAACTTGAAAATATTCCCCATCGAATGATACAATTACTTGTAGGAAAATCATGGAATACATACACAGTCTGATTATTATTCGGTAGTTGTTGATGTCGGAACTTTGGATATTAAACTATTTTTCTTCTTCACAAATTGCATATGTCAAAACGTTTACTAGACTTCATTTAAGAAAGTAAAAAAAAATATACCTAGTAAGATATCTATAATCATGATAATAGTCGTTTTAAATGACAACATTTGGGAACTTTAATTAAATTACCAGTCAGACCAGACCGTAATGATCTTAACATATTTCCACTGTTAGAAGGATGCATGCATGTACTCTATATTATATACTATTGACATTTGCACCTTTACCCGCCGTAGATAATGATAATGGATAATGGTTTAAAGTTAAGGAGTAAATATTGCATACTCTTTAGAACCTCATAAAGTGTTTAAATTCAATGAAATTTGTAAATATCCAATGCTTTCAAAACAAGAATAAGATATTGAGATTTGAATTGGAACCGTGCTTTAATCTCTATCAACCAGAGGCGGATTTCGAGCGTTTTTTCAGAGGGCCCCGACCCCCTCTCTTGAATGCATATTCAGTTGACTATATAGGAAATCACAAATCAAGCATGACTGGATCGGGCACCACTTATGTGCTCATTGGGTTCCCTCTTACGAAATTTTCTGGATCTGCAACTGCCAACGCAATTAACTGCACTTTCTGCATACTAGTTCAAATCACCTATGTCTGCAAGGAGACATTGTACATGTTCTTTGTCTGGACACTGTATTCTGTCACTGTACAGACATATGTTGTGGCCTTAATCTTTTTGTTGCCTTGAGGTATTAGGGGGGAGGGGCAATACAATTGAAGTCTCGATTTTACGAACTATAAAAGTGTACAGCTGCCATTGAACACGCACATGTAAAGCCAGACGACACTATCTGTTCGCCGCCAACAAGTATTAAAAAGGTATACATTCCCGTATAACATAAACCAGGTTAAATTATGTCCTACATTTCCGGTAACCAGAAATGCCAGATAGAGGTACAGATAGTATATAGCACAGAGATATTACTGCAAATGCAGCGAACTTGTCGACGAGGCAACGCATGTCATATTCAGAAGAAGAAAAAAATTGGTTTGATCAGGATATGGTTTGATATTACAAACTCGTGCATTCGAGTCGATTATATTAATGTAACAATGCGATAACAGCGGCGGATATAATCCAGAGAGCTGTTCTTTTCTTATTTTTTTTTTATGTCAGATAATACACAAATTCAAATCTTTCCGAAGTAGTTGTTTTCTTGAACCTCTCTTCAAACATATATTTATTTTCTCTTTTTCAAGCGTATTTTATATAGAATTGCATTATAAACACCTGGGCTTGGTTTTCGAAAGTATCTTATGACTGACACATGTCTTATGATGGTCTTAGTCGTAATATATGTTTTCAACAGTTTCCCAAGTTACGATCTGTCAACACTTTTGTCGTAAACTAAAGACAGCGACATGACGTATGATTATGATGATGGTCTTATGATTGTCAACTAAAAATTTAATTACTCTTCCTGTATAATTTCATGGCAATTGCAATAAAATATTTGTTGTGTTTCTTAATTAGCTTAATAGTACAGCTTTTTTTTTCTCAACTACGTGAATAAAAATTCGAGTTTCCTGTGACATACATTTTTGAAATTATTTTCTAACTTAGGGTTTTGTATAATAAATATACATATTATTTTGTTCCTAATAGATTTAATAATACTATATTAACGTATGTGCAGGAGTATTTCATTGAGCGGGTACACGATCTACCGAATATAACAATTGTTCAAGGTTAAGATAAGATTCCTTATATATTACATACCAAATTAAAACAAATTATCAACTCATATTTCAATTCCATTTTGAATAAAATTTCAATAATTATCGTGAAAAAAAAAGAATATTCATAAATATTGAGAATGGTAATAATAAATATGTTAAGGTGGTACCCAACACTTTCACTAAAATAAATTGTACTCGTTTAATTTTCATTTTATTTTGACAAAGTATTTACTTTGACCCTTTAATACAAATATAAAAATGTCAAAAATGTTTACCAACTGTTTTGTCAAAAAAATAACATTGGTTATATAGCAGTTTGACAAACACCAATGTTGATCATTGAGAAGCTTAATATACCCTTTACAATACATTATAATTAAAGCATTTAGCTGATTTAAAGTGTTAAGTACCACCTTAATACTTTTCATTTTCTTTTTCATATTAATTGATCATTTTCAAAGTTTTTATCGTGTAAAAGAAAATGTACATTTTATCGTCATACACCAACAATTACCGTTTACGTCATGTGGCAAGGATTTTAACCGCTATTCCTCATGAAGGTACCCCATTACGACCCTTCTGAAAACTATGTGTCATTTAATCGTCCTAAATGGGAAGTCTATTATTTAAAAGTCCAACCGATGACGGATCGATCCAATATCCAGACGCCTTTATGATCCTTTTTTCTCCCAAAATATCCAAAACAGAATAATCAAAACCGGGGATGACAAATACTAGTTTGCATGGTACAATGTACCTATAGGACACAACGCCTCGAGGATTCATTTATTGTGGAAGTATAACATGTATAAGAAGCTACACACAAAATGAGGTGTATGAAAGTATAGATGAAATGCATATTATTCTCCTTACTTTTTCTCTTGTTTTAGTATGCAAAACTGTCGTCAGAAATGGAATGATTATTGTTAAAGAAAGTGTACCCATAAAAGCAGAAAAGTTTGTCGCCTAGCAATCAGTTTCCTGAATTTCTTTTAAAGAGTGATTTAAAACTTCACTCAGGACTCCATTATATATGGTTCATTCTGTAAAAGCCTGTAATCAATTGGTTGTTGTAAGTTCATCTCTTCTATATTTGATTTTTGTAAATTGAGAAGGGCCGTGCAGAACCATTTTGTTGTTGTATTGTAAACGTTTACCGATGTATTAGAAAATAGTATACTTCTGTTATATGAATATGGTATTTTCTAACAATACGATATACAAGCACCAGGAACTAGCATTATTAATTGATACAATATTACTGAGATCTTCATATTTTATCTCTATTAAAAATAATATTCAAGATAATAACCAAAAACTGCAACGTGTCGCGAAATTATCAAATTCAGGGTCAGGAACCAAATAATGGGTTGTCTATTTTGTCTGAAAAATTGAGGACATATTGATCTTGACCTGATGAACATTCTTACCCAGTCAGCTTTGCTCTAAATGTTATCGTTTCAGATTCATAAGTTAAAATCTTCATTTTACCCCTGTGATCTATTGTTAGTCAAATCGGCCTTTATTGTTGGTTTGCCGAGTCATCGGACACATTTATTACGGTAAATACCCAAATGATGAGTGTGGCCAAGTTTGGTTAAATTTGGTCCAGTAGTTTCAGAGAAGAAGATTCTTTTAAAAATTAACAGACGACGGACTAAAATATATTATTGAACATTTTAAAACGACAGAGAACAACTTCAATCAAATATGCAAGACACATCAGGTTCAATAGAACATAATCCGATATTCATATGTGCTATGCCTTTACTGGCCTGGTTAATGTCTGTATTGGTTAAATAGCTCATTCTAGCCATTTACACACATTTGTACACCTTTTTTTAATTTTTAATTTATGATTTGAGCGTTTCTGATAGAGGGTAAACAAGAAAAGTACAAAGAAATTCAAACAAGAAAAGAACAGCCTCATTGATTTTTAAAACATGGAAAGAAAACCAAATTGGATATTCTGCAACACACGGCAACCAGTGATTAAAAAAGCTCCTGACTTGGTTCTTGTACATACAGAAGATAGTGAGTATATGATGTAACAGCAAAACAATAACTTATATTTTTATAATTGTCCGGTGATGAAGAAGAATTTAGTAAACAAACAAGATTCTCTATGTCTTTTTTTTAGGGTCACTATTGTCTTATTTCTCCATGCATGTACGTGTTAACGTATTTATTCCTCCCTAACTTTTAAACTTTGAGGTTATATCATTCTCGATTGAAGTTAATATATAAATGTCATCTGGAACTTTGAAATTAAGAACGTTTTTGTATTAAATCTCTCAATATTTTATTACAAATGCAAGCATATCGCCCTTAGATCACTCAAATTTGGCTCTGAAATTGGCAAATAAAATGTCGTCCTCAGATAATGTATAAGACTCTCTCAAACTGACAAGTATTATGTTAATCTACAAAAGGAAGAATAATATATATCAGATATGATAAACTTATCTGTTATAAGGTAGAAAACCCAACTGAAAAGTAACTTTGTTTTGCATATTTGATAGATTTTTGTATATTTAAGCTTCAAGTGGATGACTTAATCAGTTAAAATCTTTCACATAAACTAATTGTACCAATTGAATTAGACACTGAAGTGTTTAAAAGTGTCAAAAATCATTTGTTAGATTAACCTGAAATTTGCGGCAAAAATCGGCCCTTACTCCTTTGTAAAACTACTTTTGCCTTTTATTTAACCTGGGACGATCCGAAGCATTTTTGGGTCTGTTATAGCTGACTGTGTGGTAATTGATTCGCTCTGTGTTGAAGACCATACGGTGATCTATTGTTGTTAATATCTGTTTCATTTGGTTTCTTGTGTAGAGTTGGTTCGTTGGCAATAAAACGCACATCTTCTTTATATAGTGGTGTGGATAACAAAGATATTAACTCCAAAGAAAATGCAAAACGAAATCTCCATAATCAAATAACAAAATCAAATAAAAAACATATCAAACGAATGGACAACAACTGTCATATTGCTGATTTAGTAAAACAATTAAATTTTCTTATTTCCTTTTTCCCTTTGATTGCCTTAAGGAAGTATATGTTTTCCATGTTTAAAGTTTCCCTTTTCAACAAAAGTAATTGGGGATTCAATTGTACTTACCGAATTTCACAAACGGAATAATATTTTTCATTACACCATTCGTCAGCCCAGTTCAAAGAAAAGAGGAAATGTATCGACGCACAGTGTGCATCTGTCTCACCATGAATATTTGAATTATCTGGTTGCTGTGGCGCTTCTTGATACCAGTTACTGTAGTTAAGTGGTTCACCAGACAACCATTTATAAGACATTTCACCGTTATTGTCTGTAAGGCCAATCCAGAAATATACTAAAAATAATAATATCAACATAATGAGTAACAAAGATTGTTCTCTTGAAATGCAAAAAAAAAATGTATATTTTTAAAAAACCTTAAAAGACAGAATCAAATATTATCATTTAAGTCTGGGTTTGTTTAATGCTATATATGTCATTAAAAGCTGAACATACTATAGAATTCAAATGTGTTATTAGATATATATTCGATATGAGAGCAAGTTAAGAACAAATTGAAAAATTCAGATAGCATGCCAAAAAATGACATGTTAATACTATCCTTTAACAGACCGTATTTTTTGTAGGAGCCGAAAAACATACACCATGTAGAAGATGCCTTCAAAATGATACTTTTTATCAAAATGTATAACAGTACAAATTAAACATATGAAAAGATTACTCAGTATTGCCTCTTGATTTCATTGTTATAACATAAATATATCGTTACCAATATTAAGTGTCACGTCTATGCTATTTTATACCGTTTTAAAAAGATAATCATTCTTTGCTTTACACATGTGCGTTGAACAGTTTAATTCCAGAAGTTTTCAGAATAGCATATTAAATCACTTGTGTTATGACATGAAAAGAGTTTATCCCACATATGATCTATTGTGACCCATTAACTCCATTTCACATTGTGCAGAAGTACAAATGCGCGCACGATCAGCGCACATATTACCATATAGAATTATAGTCTTAGGTTTTTGAAATTATGCATAGGACGTTGTATTACAAACATCGGTTGATTTCTCTGTTATCTGTGAAACCTTATTAATTGATGCAAAACAAATAGACAACACTTGAAACAATTGCTTATTTTCCTACCATTCGCAATTAGCTCTTTTGTCTTCATCAATGCCATTACGTCTAATAAAAAAGAGTTTTCGTCACCGGTTTCAATACTAGTCAATTGTCCACCATTGGTATAGCAGTAATTCTTCAAGAATGAATATCAGTTAAAAATATCTTTAAATATACCATGTTTAACATTCTTTACGAGCATATGTCTACAACTCATCATAAAATCGAAATCGTTAAAAGGAAAAATTATTTAGAAAACTGAAGTGCATTTCGGAATCAAACATTCGTAAGGTCTTGTCATGCATATCCAATGAATATTTGGTTAGTGTTGTCAAATCGTACACGTCTGCCTAACCTGTTACTCGTATAATCGTTCTACCGATTCACCGGTTAACCGGTAGTTTAAGTTGATGTGTAATAGTATGCTACACATCGATATAAGAAGATGTGGTATGAGTGTCAATTTGACCACCTGCCATCCAAGTCAAACATTTACGTAAAACAACAAGAAAAACCTTAAAATATGCATTGTCTATAACATAAAAATTTACTTAAAAGAGCAATCCAATTATAATGTAGAAAAAACATGTTTTTATTGCAAAAAACAAATTTTATATCATAAAATTATATTCCATACCTCAGAATCATACCAAGTTGATATGTCACATTTGAATATGTACTTTGAACCACGAAAGAATGCCACCGTCTCAGGACATATTATTTTTGCTAAAATTATCAAAACAGCATTAAATGTTTTTAAAAACTTTTTTCTGTCATTCATTACAGTGTATGAAACATTGTCTGAGTTTACTGTTCATCGTTTATTTTCTCATGTCATATTTGTATTCATTTGGGATACGCAGACACATTCTTTTGGTTATTAAAGTTTATGGAATATGTATTTTACACCCTACTAGATGTCAACCAAACAAATATCAAAATAGAAACAAGTCATAAACAAATCTAAACAAATCATAGGTTTTACTTAGCATAACTTATATCGCCATGGTTGGTTAAAAGGGCAAACAGACAAACACAAGTACATATGACACAACATATAAAACTATGGAACAAGCGACACAAACCCCACCCAAACTTGGGGGTAATATCAAGTGATCCGGATTGGTAACCAGATATTGCATAACATGTGGCTCCCGTCGTTTTGCTTAAGTTATAACAAATTCGGAAAACAGTCTATTCGGTAGGTGACATTCATGAAAGGGAAGGGAATTGTAGTTACTTCGTGAAGAAAATATCCGATATCCTCTGTGAAGCGGTTAACCAACTCGTAATATTTTTTCTTATTTGCTTCAAATACAACAAAAATCAAAGTACAGAGGTTATTGCTTAAATTAACTACATTGTGGAATGTATGTTTTCCAGCCTGATGCTGTACAAGTTATAGATTAGTGTTTGTTCTTACTACCTCATGGAGTATCTCCATTCCAGTCTGATGCTGTACATGTTATAGACTAGTGTTTGTTTTTACTACATTGTTGAATATTTCCCTTTCGCCCTGATGGTGTACATGTTATATATAAGTGTTTGTTCTTACTACATTGTGGAATATATCCATCCCAGCCTGATGCTGTACATGTAATAGATGCTTTTCCAACTAGTGAGTGTCCTGCGTCACAGGCAAAATTTGTCGTTGATCCAATATTTCTTTCCGTTACAGTGACAGTGCCATTAGTTAGACTGTCGGGTGGAATATCTTGACACTGAACTACAAGAATATCAGCAGTTTACAAAACATTACAAAGAAAAAAAAGATCAAAATAAAACAGTTAGCTGTGTTATACTTGTATTTAAAAATTAAAAAAAAAATCTACGGGGAATTTCTTTATATGTGAGCTGTGTCAAATATATATCTCTTTTATGCAAATCAAAATTGATGAATACGGGTTGGGACAATATCTACGAAAAATCCTGCGAGAAAATTGCAAAAGAACCTGAAAATAGATCACTTTTTTTTTTTATTAGCAGTGCGCTAAATGAAAGTCAATGTATCTAACTATTTATCATGTTTATTGTCATTTCAAAAAATGTTCCTTTAATCCTATTGACTTGTTATTTTCATTTTCAGCAAAATAGAGTGATAGGAAAAATTAGCATACGAACAGCAGGGGAAATCAAGTTTATTAAGCATACCTTTTATATTGCATCTTTATAGAATAATTTAGGAAAAACACTCGATTGAAAACTATTGTAAGACAAAATATTCGTCTGCTTATTGTAGCTCACTGAATAATTGACTATTACTTACGATAAAATACACATCAATGTTAATCATTACGATAAAATACACATCAATGTTAATTACGACGACATACATGGTTGATACTTACACACACAACGCGGTTTCCTCCGACAACAGCTGCATCGATTAATTGCACATACATGTTAGTTTACGACGACTTGCATGGTTGAATACTTACACACACAACACGGTTTCATTCTACAACAGCTGCCGTTCGCTGTCCATCCAGAACCAAAACTACTTTCACAATTGGCATTTTTTGTTAGGGCGCATTTTCCCTGTGAGGCCGTACATTGACGTGTTAAAAACTCTTAAAAATGAAGGCATTATATTTTAAAATGTCACTACATCATGAGATTGTTACATTCTCAACAGTGAATTATGTATTATAAGATGTTAAAGGTTGGCAAATATAGAGGATAGACACAATTGTTTCCAAAATTGATTCTGAAATTCAAATTGATTTTTGCAGTCAAAAGAGAGGGAGAAAAAAATTATTATTATTTCTGTCAAAAGCAATAGAGTTTATATATTATATGTATTAGATCAAGATAATATAACTTCATTGCATTTAAATGACTAATAAGGAAAATACATTTAGTTTGACACATTTTCTAATGAAATTCTTTGCATTCATGTTTCTACTTTAACCATATGCATTGTGTTCGAGCGATATATTTGCCATAATGAACAATGCACTATTAAACATTTAAATATATTTTGCTTATAAGTTACAGTTTAGCTATGTATATAAAATGTAAGCTTACTTGTTGCATTCGTCTCATGGTATATGCTGAGAGCAATAACAATCACGTACCAACAGTTAAACATGGTGCTGAAACATTGAAACATTTACAATATTCATATTTCATGAAATATATATGATATTTGCATTTTTCATATTTCATGAAATACATATGAAATTTGCATAACTCATATTTCATTTAGATTTCATTAAATATAAAGATTGGCATTTAACATGTTTAAAGTATTCATTTAACATGTGTTTTTAAATGATATGAGAAAAAAATGGACAAATCATACTGTGATGTCCCTCTGTCGATGTAAACTAAGAGTTAATATTGCTTTTCGAACAGGGACAATACGTGACCAAACATATTGGTCAATGGGGTACTACAGGACGTTCACTTCCGGTTTCAATTTTCTTACGACTTTATTTGTATTGCCTATGCATTTGTAATTTGTTTCCATTCTGTGAGTTACGTCGATTATTACAAACTTCCCCGTGTTATCTAATACAGTTCATTGTTCGTTAATTGTACGAATCGTTATTTGTGTTTATACAGATAAATTATAAACAAGATATCTCACAAAAAAAACCATGTAAAGTATTATGTATTGCAATAATATCCGTGTTTAGAAGGTCAATACAATGGAAAACTCTTCAGCTTTGTCGTTTTCATTCGTTATGTTTAAAAATGATGATAAAGCGCAAAAAGCAATAATGGACATTTCGCGGATTTTAATATATTTTGATTTCACATTTTTTCGATCAGTTATGGACTAATTCTTATTGTTATGCCTCAGAATTAGAATAAAGGTTCTGTAGGAATTTTTTAATTGTACTTTGAAACATATTGAAATCGACAAGCATTTGCGCATAAGTCCAGATATATGTGGATTTACGTGGGGGTTAAATTTTGCCAGCCATTAGTATGTACATTCTGGAGTCTCTCAAAGATATTTCGATAATTGAATTGTGTTGTTTACCAAGCGGAATAAGCATGTAATATTTGAATTTCATCGGTAATTCGTATATTTTTCCTTTGAACTTACTGCCTAATGTTTTCGAGTATCAACGTACTGGCTATATTACTAAAAATATTAGGCAATACATTGTGTGACGTCACAATTACCGATTAACAGGATAATAGGTAGTTTCGTTTTTGATACTGACTATATCATGTGGAATATTTTACTTCTCCTCTTTATGTTAAAATTATTGCCTATGTTAAAGATGTCCCACCCCCAAAAAAATGACACAGTGACAGAATTACAAATGGATGCTTTGAAAATGTAATATATTATAAAAAACATGTTAATGTGAATTTGCCCCTACCAAAATCGACTGGTTCACTTTTCTCAAGCAGCATGAAGTTGAAACGACTACGAGTCCCCTGTACTAAGGTCTACATGTAACTACTGTTTTATAAAGGATCCAATAATATATAAGTTAACACTGGGATGTTGTAGTAGAACGTATATACCGAATAGAAAATGTATATACGAATTAGTGATTTATTTGGATTATATAGTATTGCCCTTCATTAAATCAAAGTTATAAAGTAGAGGTAGAGATTTTATCAAAATTTATAACACCTTTTTTTTATTCAAATTTTCTTTACACTATTTGTCTAAAACAACCGCTATTATTAAACGCTGATTTGTAAGGGTTGAATACAAAGAACTTGTGCCTCTTTTTTTTTTTATCAAATATGCAAAATATTCATCATGTTCTTACTGAGATGTCATTTGCAAAACTATCAAAATAATAAAATAATGAAATTCTAGTAAATTGACCTAATTGCTGGTTGTATCACTATAAAACAAAATCGTGGATTAACTCACACGTCCTTTAGCTAGCTTAAACATAAATTAATAAATTGGATTTAACAAAACGATAAAATGGGTGCGATACATTAATTATATTTTCTTCGGTTAAAACCTGCAGGCAACAGTAAAATTTCTTCGTTCATAAATCATACAAAAATACTTGATACATATCAAATGACATTTTTCACTATTTCCCTTTACAAAAAAAAATAAAACAAAATGTTCATGTACATGAAGATTACTCAGAATACTGAAATTTGGACCAAATTGTACAAACCTGTGTCTTTCTTAGTCACGAAAATCTGTAACTGAAAGCAAATCAAAGTTATTTATAAGAAATTGATCTTAAATTGCAACACGCAACAGTTGTCTAATTGCGCACCTTCTTTTTTTAATAATTACGCACCTTCTTTTTTAAATACTTACACACCTTCTATTTTGAATAATTACATACATTACGAATTCAATCAATTATATTGTATAGACATATGTTTTCGTCACTACAATCTGTTTTATTTTTATCCATTAATATAATATTTCTAGTTATTTATTCTTTTTGGTGATCAACGCTTTTTGCAAAATTTTATTTCTTTGGGCCGTTCTTTTGTTTCGTTGCATTATATTATTCATTTATTGTTCGTGTCGGTTAGGATAACACAGCTATTGTCTACAAAAGAAAATGCTTTTACAGGTTAGAAGAAAAGGACATTACTTTTTAGCTCAACTGGCCCGAAGGGCCAAGTGATCTTATCCCACCACTTTGCGTCCGTCGTACTTCGTCGTCCGTCGTCGTTAACGTTTTCAAAAATCTTCTCCTCTGAAACTACTGGGCCAAATTCAACCAAACGTTGCCGAGATCAACATTAGAGTGTTTAGTTTTTAAAATGTGCCCACTGACCCACATCGAACCAATCAAGATGGCCGCTATGTCTAAAAATAGAACATAGGGGTAAAACCAAGTCTTTGGCTTATAACGCAAAAACCAAAGCCTTTAGAGCAAATCTAGTAAAACGTAAAATTATTTATCAGGTCAAGATATGTCAGCCCTGAAATTTTCAGATGAATAAGACAACCCGTTGTTGGGTTGCTGCCCCTGAATTTGTACCTTTAAGGAAATTTTGCTGATTTTGGTTATTATCTTGAATATTATTATAGATAGAGATAAACTGTAAACAGCAATAATGTTCAGCAAAGTAAGATTTACAAATAAGTTACATGGCCGAAATGGTCAGTTGACCACTTTAGTAGTTATTGCCCTTTGGAGTCAATTTTTAATTATTTTGCGTAAATCTTACTAATCTTTTACAAAAATCTTATCTCTGAAACTACTGGGCTAAATTAATCCAAACTTGGCCATAATCAACTGTGGGTATCCAGTTTAAAAACTGTGTTCGGTGACCGAGCCAACCAACCAAAATGGCCGCTATGGCTAAAAATAGAACATAGGGGTAAATGCAGTTTTTGGCTTATAACTCAAAAAACCAAAGGATTTAGAGCAAATCTGACACGGATTAAATAGTTATCAAAGGTACCAGGATTATAACTTAGTACGCCAGACGCGCGTTTCGTCTACATAAGACTCATCAGTGACGCTCATATCAACATATTTATAAAGCCAAACAAGTACAAAGTTGAAGAGCATTGAAGATCCAAAATTTAAAAAAGTTTTGCCAAATACGGCTGAGGAAATCTAAGCCTGGGATTAGAAAGTCCTTAGTTTTTCGAAAAATTCAAAGTTTTGTATACAGGAAATTTAAAAAAATGACCACATTATTGATATTCATGTCAACACCGAAGTGTTGACTACTGGGCTGGTGATACCCTCGGGGACGAAACGTCCACCAGCAGCGGTATCGACCCAGTGGTGTAAATAGTTATCAAAGGTACCAGGATTATAATTAAAAATTGTTCATCAGGTCACAATTTGTCTGCTCTGAAATTTTCAGACAGACAAACCGTGAACGACGAATTCCTCAACGAAAAAACGTTTAGTTCATCCTTAAAACATGAAAAAGATTGGTAGAAATTAGATCAACATCATTGTATAGATTAAAAGTGCGATGTTCTTTATACAGCCACAGATCTTCTTTGTCAAAATAATCTCCCCATTACACCAACTGATCTTTATAATCGTAAACATAGAACCGTACTAGAGATGACGCGTTGTTAATTTACATGATTGAGCTCTAGTAAACCGATAAAGTTATCCACATAGTATCGTTACAATTATTATATACCAGTTGTATTGTAAAAGCCAAATGGTTATACTACCTATCGAGCTTTATCTAATGTACTTATATGCATTTTGTCATCTTAAAAGTACTATCTGATCAGTTGATAGGGGCGATTTAAGACAGTTTGAAAAAAAATCCAAACAACATTTAATTTGATATTTTGTTGAACAACAGTTACCTTAAATAACATTGTTATATTATTGGTCGTTTCTGTGTGTGTTACATTTTGAACGTTGCGTCGTTTGTTTTCTCTTATTTTTGAGTGTAAATTCACACAAAAAGAATATAATCGAGCAAGGCATAAGTGTAAGAATGAACAATATTACCTGTCTTTTTTAATTTCGATCCGTGTTAACAAAAAGATGTAATCTAAATATTAGAAGAAGAACACTTCACTTTATAGTTTAAAGATAAAATACTGGTCAATGATGGTATTTCATATCGATGCGTAAGTTTTAGATAAAGGCCACAGTAGTATACCGCTGTTCAAAACTCATAATGTTGTGGACAAAAATCAAAATCGTGGTAAAAAACTTAAACCAAGGGAAACGCATTAAATATAAGAGAAGAACAACGACACAACACTAAAATGTAACACACACAAAAACGGACCAAGCATCAGACATAATCCCACGAAAATAACAAATATAACATCAATACCAAATACATGAATTTGGGATAGACAATTACCGTGACACGTCTTATCGCAATGGGAACTTACACTCTAAAACAAGAGAAAACAAACGACGCAACGTTAAAATGTAACACACACAGAAACGAACAGTAATAAAACAATAATTACTGGCCATATTCCTGACTTGGTACAGGATATTTTTAATGGCAAAAACGGTGGGTTCAACCTGGTGTTGTGGCATGCCAAACCTCGCACTTTAATGGCAATGTTAAATATAACATTGAAATGATAACATAATATTACAGGACTACAATACAAATAAATGGGAGAACGTACCGTATTAGACATAGAAACACATGGTAGCTATATATATGTATTGCTTGTAGTTGTAATTATAGATATTGTACTTTGAGTGTTAGACAAAAACACAGACACGATTGACCAATCAGTGTTAGGTATCTGAAAGCTGATGTGAGGTCAACCCTTACAACTATACTGGACAAAATTCATAAGTCGTCATTTTCAGGACATTTAAGAAAACCATTCAAATATCAAGATTTATAAAAAGTAGTTGATCATTTGTATATTACGACATGTTCATTCTTCATATATAACAATAGACAATATACTTTTTAGCAAATTTTGAAGACAAAGAAAGTAAATGGTGATCATAATTTTGCATAAGAACATTAAAAAAAATACTAATTACATGCATTTATTTCTAATTGTACAACTTGACAAAATTCAAAAATTTCAATTGACATTTAAAATACTTGATATGTACAATATACCACCTTCACTTTTAAGTATTGTTTCTGCAGTTTTTGTTAAGTGTTAAAGCTCTATTTAAATTCCGGACCTTCAGATTGTGTAATCATTTCAAGTATTATTATTTACTTAAGTAGTATTGTGTGCAGGACGTACTAGAAAATTCGAAAATACCGCGCTCTTGATGCAAATACAATGACAAATATAAATGAAATGAAACTTTTCGAGAGACCTAGCCATAGATCTTTTAAACTTTTCATAAGTTACAACACTTACGGGTGTAAGTCATGGTTGTGATGTAAAGCAAATCTATACAATAAATTATCTTCTTCTTATTTAGATTCAATATGGCCGAACAAAATAGGCGGAGAATGTATACAAATGGAAATAATTAGATATCAGTGTTAAGGAAATGAATATTCAAACATAAATAGGTACGTCATATCCTAGAAAAATATCTCACGAAACGAACTAGATATATTGACAAGCTTTGCATGGATTATAAAGAATAAATTTTAGGGAAATAAGTGCGACCTGAACCTGGGTCGCAATTCCGAACGTTTTGAAATAGGAAAAATCCGTAGCTCTATGGTCCGCAAATAGTCAAAAAATAACAAAAGGACCTAAAGAGCTACGATACCGCAGCTATCATATCGTATGTTTCAACGTAATTTGAACATCCGGTATGAATGCAAAAATCTTGTTAAAAATCAACAGTCCTATTATATTTTTCAGTTTCTATGGATTTTATTTTCTATCTTTATTTACAGAACAAAATTCATAATGTAGCATTGGTTTGCTTTATACTTTTGTGTTTGTATTTGGAAGTGTAGATATTGTTCTGTGCCTGTAAGAAAAAAGAGACATACAACTTTTTCACTTGTATTTTTTGTCTATCTGATGAGTTAAGCCTTTTTCAACTGATGTTTATAGTTCGTTCTTATGTTGTACTGTTATACCACTGTCTCAGGTTTGGGAAGGGTTGGGATCCCGCTATCATGAGTAAACCCGCCACACTATTGATGTATGTGCCTGTCCCAAGTCAGGAGCCTGCAATTCAGTGGTTGTCGTTTGGTTATTTGTTACATATTTGTTTTTCGTTCATTTTTTTATATAAATAAGGCCGTTAGTTTTTTCGTTTCAATTTTTCTTATCAGGGCCTTTTATAGCTGACTATGTGGTATGGGCTTTGCTCATTGTTTAAGGCCATTCGGTTACCTATAGTTGTTAATGTCTGTGTAATTTTGGTCTTTTGTTGATAGTTGACTCATTGGCAATCATTTGTTTTTTTAACATTCATAAATTCTTTATTGCACAATCATACATATCTTCTTTTTTATACTCACTATTATACTTTATTAGGTTTATTATTGATTTTCAAGACACTCATTGAAAACCATTCAAATACCAAAATGTATAAAAGTTAAATGTTCATTTATATTTAACAAAATATGCATACTTCATATCAAAACAAGAGATTGTACTTTTTCAGTAAATTTTGCAGACGACGCAAATTACCAGTCATCATAATTATTCATAAACATTTTACAGAACCAAAAAAAAATCGACTGATTTTATGTAATAATTTTTATTTTTTTTAACATGCATCAATTCTTTATTGCACAATCATACCATATCTTCTTTTTTATACTCACAATTAAACTTGATTAGGGTTATTAGTAATTTTCAAGACATTGAAAAACATTCAAATACCAAAATTTATAAAAGTTAAATGTTCATATATATTCTACAAAATATTCATACTTCATATCAAAACAAGAAATTGTACTTTTTCAGCAAATTTTGCAGACGAGGCAAAATACCAGTCATCATAATTATTCATAAACATATTACAGAACAAAATCGACTGATTTTATGAAATTATGTTCATTTGTACAAATTCACAAAATTCAACAAAATCAATTGACATTTCAAAGTACTTTATACGTTAAATGTACAACCTTTACTACATGTACTATTTAGTATTGTTTCTGCAGTTTGTGTTATGTGTTAAGTGTTAAGAACTATTCAAATCCCGGACTGTGTGTCTGTGTAATCATTTCATGTTTTCCTATTAACTAAAGTATCGTTGTGTGCAGGATGAGTTGAAGATTGTACATTGATGAGAGTAAACTCTTACATTGTGTGACTTTCATAGAGAAATATCATACTGAACCTATTCCACATCTTGTTATATCTAATAAGTTAAGGAGCCTTTGGCCTTGAATAGTCCTGTATGTTTCTTTTCCGAATTTTAGCTTTTTTATATTGGATTTAAGTATGACATCAATCTCACTGATCTAGTACACATTTTCAGGGAAAGCTGAGGACCACCTTTGGTCAGGAAATTGATTTGTTGAAGACTCATCTGTCGCATTCGGCTGTCATCTGCTATTTAGTCGGTTGTTGTCTCTTTGACATATTCTCCATTTCTATTTTCAAATTGGTTTGTATATTAGATCCGCTCTTTTATTGTTTTTTAACAATAGTCGCAGTTATCAAACTTATGATAGGCCTCGCTGGATACATTATGTATAAGTGTCTTAAATTTTAATTACATTTTCATTGAATTATCAATTTTCAGAAAATCAAAGATTTCTTACGTTTAAACAAATACGTAAAAGAGCAATGCATTCCTGCCTTCACTTGTCTTTAAAATGAAAAAAAAAGTAAAATCACCAAAATACTGAACTTAGAGGAAAGTGAATGATAATTATTCAAAAATATGTTTAGAACATTTAAAAAAAAATCTACTTAGTACATGTAATTATTTCCAGTTGTACAACTTGACAAAATTTCAATAATGCAATGACATCTTAAAGTACATTATAGGTACCTTGTATGCTCTTCCTCTTTTACTATTAGAGTATTGTTTCTCCATATTTTGTAAAGTGTTTAAGAATTATTCAAATCCCGGACTGTTGGTTTATTCGATCATATTATATATTCCTATTTATTAAAGTATTTTTATGGGCAGGATTTATTTGAAATTCTTAATAAGGACTCTCCTGATACAAAATGAATGACAGATAAAAACGAAATGAAAAGTTAGGTTATACCCAGTACATATACCTTTTAAACCATTGCAAATTTTTGTACGGGTGTAAGTCGTGGTTGTGGTGTAAAGCAAATATATACAAAATTTAAATATAAAAACAAAAAGACGTTTCAAATTCAAAAACAAAATAATGAACAATTTTTGTTTTCTAAAATTATTTATGATTACTACATATAAATATATACAAATGATTAAGTATAATACAAAATGTTTCTATTAATCGATATGTTTAATAACTAACAAATATGACATGTAAACTGTATGGCTATAAACCGATATTCGCCTCAGCAAGTGCCGTTTATTTATAATGTAGGGTTCAACGTGATTTGACCTTCCGGTATGCATGCAATGATCGAGCTTAATATCAGAAGTCCTATTGTTTTTTCAGATCATATGAGTTTTATTTTTTACCATTTCTAAAGAATCAAAATGCATCATTTAGCATTTAGCTGCTAAATACATGTATTGTTTGCGTTAAAGGAAGTATAGATATTGTTCTTTGCGTGATGATTATACTGTTGTTAAAAGGAATTTTTTGAAACAATAGCCTAATTTTGCATTTGCTTTTCTTTTCTTTTTTTTTTTTACATATTTTGAAAACCAAACTTGGTCAAAATGAAAATATAACAGCTACTTATTTATTATTGCTAGGCCACATAAGTTGAACTAAACATTAAAAATATGAAAAAGACACCAAAAATAATCAAAATGCATTTACTCGATTAGACAAATACACAAGCATAATAAATCATGCAAAAGACAACTAAAATGTCTTTTCCTTTCGTTATTTGAGGAACATATATGCTCATAAATCATCAGTCATGGTATCGTTGATTTAACAGTCACTGATTCGACCCCTCTTTAGTTAAGCGTTTGTGTATCGTCAGCCAAGTTGTAAGCATTTGTTTGATATATTATTAAGGCAATCAATTTCTGTTAGTTGGGTATTGATAACCATGTTTTGATTCCTTAACCAATGAGGAGTCTTTAGTCAATGGTTACTTTTTACGACACTCTCAATAATAGAAACTTAGCAAAAGTTGGGAAAATGACAGCTGTTATACATTCTGTGGTTGGGTTGAAGCTTTTTTATTTTGCCATTTGATAAGGGTCCTCCCTTTTTGAATGTTTGGTTTGTGATTTTACTTCTTACACCTATAAATTTGCTTTCGCAATTTTTTTGTTCTTCCCTCGCCGGGATTGGAGCCCATGCTACTGAGATATCGTGACACCAAATCGCCTGTACTTTAGCCATCCCCCTAGACCACCCGACAATCACCTGGGCTTCATAAGAACATATTTCTTTTAGGCGAAGCGACTATCAATTAACAGATTCAAATCAGACTACGAGTTAAGTAAAATACTTTTCAATTGCTTTAAAATATAAACAAAAATGCTCTATAGATCATTAAATATTGTATAACATATTTACAAAATATTTTCTCTTATCTTTGAAATTGCAATGTATATGTTAAATGTAAAACAAATGCAGTAAGCCGCCCGTCGCATTACATCGCGATTTGATAAACAAACTAATGAAAACCACATGTACTATAAAATAAAGTCTGCACATTTTGAGTGATACTCAAACAGATAAAGGAAGAACACCAGTTCATTATCATTGTTTTTAAAATCAATGGGGTAGATTAAAACATCTTCTTCATATTCATTCTATGTTTTAACCAGGTTATCATATGTTGATACAATTGCAAAAAGAAACAAACGTGTATTAAAAACGCACTAAGCGACAATTAAACAAATGTCCCTTAAAATAAAGACTAATAGTTATAAGATATAAAGTATTCCGAATACAAAAATGAATCGCAATTAACAAAATAAAAGCCTTGCTATAAATTAAAAAAATCTAGATATGAGTTGGCTCATGGATATTTTCTCTTATTATGTTATTTCTTATCTCCTTTGCATATTAACACATAATTATATGTATGTACTTCCCATAAGATAATGCATCTTTTTTTTTATTATTTTAACAATGGAATAAAGAAAATAACTGATGTATTCACGATACAATATTCACACATGGACTAAATGAAAACTCGAGCAAAAAAAAATAGCGTACAATGCTGTTCTGTTCATTCAACGTAAAGTTTGTTGCTACATTGCTATTGAATCAATATACGTTGCTTCACGTCCAGTGGAAAATATTCCATGTATGTTAAAAATACAACGTTCAGTGGCAAGTATGCTATGATTGTTCAGAACAAGACAAATATGCCGTATATACTAAAGTATTCAAGACAAAAAGTTCAGTGGCTAATATGCCGTGAATGTTCAGCGCAATAACATATTTACAACTGCCAGGTCAAGACGATCTGTTCCGTTTACCTACCTCAGCATAAATGTTATAATTGTCGATAGAGAAGCTGAATAGAATACAAATTTGCACTGAACAAGGGGTTGGGGATGATTTGTAAAACAAGGAATGCACCAGCACACATACTCTTTAAAACAGAGACAACACAGACAGTCCAGAAAAGTATATGTTATATTGAGTTTAATCATTTAAAAAGTCACGTATTTTTTGTTTAAATCTGTACACAGCAAGAAAGACAAACACTGCCAATTTGATTTAATTCACTTTATATAAACATGTAATTATAGATTCCTTTCAACGTTTTTCGATATTATTTCACTTTATTGATACGTTAGATAATTTAGTTTCCTGCTAATTGATGAAATGATATATATCATTACATCTTGCTTGTTAACATTCTTGTGATTTGAGATTGTCAATTAAACAGCAACGTGCTATTCTCGTCTTCCTTCATATTTTTACAGGAACTGTTTTTAAATTCAGGAGTTTAATATAGCTTCGAAGATAATTAATGTATTTTACCAAAACGGTTTACTATACTGGATAATCGGTATCCACCTTTATGTTTACCACTTTTAGGTAAGTTTCATTGTCTTTTTTCTTCTTTGTTTTTTTATAACATAATTATATTATTATTGCACTTATTGGCTTTTTACAATACCCTTCAGGAGTCCAAGCTCCTATCGATGTTCCTTGTTCAAATCAACTCATCATGAAGTGTTAGTGGTAAATTCATATTACATCAAATATATATTAAACAATATCTATCTTATTGATTGTTCATATGTTATAATGGTTGCTAAAAATCTCTGTGTCTGTCTGCCTGTTTGTCTGTCTATTTCTATTTATAATATAGTTGTTAACTTCTATGTGTCGGTTCCTGATGGAGATATGTCCCATTAGCTATCATACCACATCGTCTTTTGTATATATCATCAGACATAATTTGACATATCGCTCTGTCTACTTCTTTGATGAACTGAATATGTTGGGTTTTTAGTTATAACTTACATGTTTCATGTAGTGTAAGACCAAATCAAATATGTTTCATAAAAAATACACAATACACGATCATACCGTTTCATTGTATGCAGATGAGAATTCCACAAACTGCATGTATGTATGAAATCATAATATATATTCCAATGAATTGTCACGGTTTGTCACCCTTGTGGTGTAGAGATTTTAAAACACATTCCCAGTTCTAAAATTAAAATCATGACAGATTTAAGTTGACAATATATGTTGACTTTGTATAATATAATATAATATATAATTGTAAGTAAATGTCCTTATTTTACAAACAATTCCTGCCCCTTTTTAAAATGCAATGTGCATTGATTAAAGCTTCTATGTTGCCTTTTAGCAAACTTAAGTTAAAAGTGTGGTAAAAGTGAACGGATCTTTTTGACTCTGCATATGGTAATTTATTCTTGTCCTGAACATACATATTATATGTGCCACTTGAATTTATGTCATGAACGAACATGGCATACTTGACACTGAACGTTGTGTCATGAACGAACATGACATATTTGCCACTGGACGCTGTGTCATGAACAAACATGACATATTTGCCACTGGACGTTGTGTCATGAACAAACATTTGATATTTTTTACTGGATATTTTGTTTTTAACATTCATTGCATATTTGCCACTGGACGCTGTGTCATGAACAAACATGACATAGTTTAAAAGTGCTATGAAGATAACCAGAATAAACTAATGTGTCTAAGTTTTTACTGCAACTATATTATCTCTGATTCACAAGACGCGTTTGAAGAGATATTTTTCTACTGCAAGAATTTTGAGTTGAAAATGTGCCAACTTGTTTTTATTAAGAGTATGCGGTTTCATCAAATTTAGATGTTATATGACGGGCCGTCCTCTGCATTTGTATTACTTAGACACATAAGTGGATATTTTAAAGATAAAAGAAAACATTTTGTAAATATATATTGAACATAAGCATTGAAAAGTGCAAGTTCAAAATCAACATGTTCAACAGCAGTGCCTTTGTTTACATGTTTAAGTTCTTGATACATTAAAGTAGTTCTTAACTTGTAGTCTGCTTTGAATCTGTTCAATTGCAATTGCTTCATTTAAAAAATATTCGTTGATTGAGAGAAGACCATATGATTCTCTAGTGGTTTTTAATTGCATTTTGACAAAAAATAAGCCAAACGCGTCTTATAATTAATTTTGATAGAAACTGTATGTATTAACACGCAGCATAGTTTGTTTTTCAATTACCGATTATCATAGAGTCTTTCAGTGACTCCTGGGCTGGTGATACCCTCGAAGGAAATAAATACACCAGCAGTGGCATCAAAAGAGGGACGAAAGATACCAAAGGGACAATCAAACTCATAAATCGGAAAAAAAACTGACAACGTTATGGCTAAAAATGAAAAAGACAAACATACAAACAATAGTTCACATGACACAACATAGAAAACTAAAGAATAAACAACGGGAACCAAACCAAAAACACGAAGTGGTCTAAGGTGCTCTGGAAGGGTAAGTTTATCTTGCTGCATATGAGGCACCTGCATATTGCTAATATTATAACAAATCCGGTTTATAGTCTAATTCGGTGGGTCACATTCATGAAATGGAAGGGGATCGTACTTACGACGTAAGGATAATATCCGATATCATTTGTGAAACGGTTATTCCATAACGGTCAACCCACTCGTGATTGCGTCCGCAAAAATACGAAGGGATGTTTTCAACTTCATTATTTTGAACCTTTTGGTTTAACAGCAACCCTCTATCAAGAAAACCATGATAGGAAATGCAAGCACGGGAATATCGTATCAATTAGGAAAGAAGGACAAAATATACAAGAGGGACAGTAAAACTCATAAATCGACAATAAGCTAACAACGTCATGGTTAACAATGAAAAGGACAAACAAACAATATTACACTTGACACATCATAGAAAACTAAAGAATAAACAACACGAACCCTACCAAAAAAAGAGGTTATATCAGATGCTCCGGATGGGTAAGCATATCCTGCACCACATGTGGCACCCGTCGCGTTGCTTATGTGATAACAAATCCGTTAAATAATCTTATTTGGTAGGTCACATTTATAAAAGGGAAGGAGATTGTAGTTACGACGTAAGGAACATATCTAATATCATTTGTGAAACAGTTATTCCATAGCGCTCAACGTATTCGTGATGGCGTCCGTAACATTTACGAATGGTACAGAACATATATTGCAAACATGATGGATAGCTCAAAAGCATGCTTTCTTAGATTGTTGACGCAATGTTTCGATTGGATTTCGTCAATTAAGCAATGCTGAAATTAAGAACAAAATTCATTTTTTTTAAATTCACGTCGCTACACTGTAATATTTTCGTCTTCTTCAAATAGCTGCATGTGTATATTAAAAGAACTATGAAATAAAAAGATGAATAGGTTATGTGTTTTTATACTGGCCGACAAGATCAAATTCATCCTACAATTATAAAATGTAGAATAATTAGATATTGACAACTCTTACTTTCTATTGAAATTCCGAAAATTTTATTTCAAATACCTTTATAGCATAGGTTTCTTACACTTTTATGAAAAAGCTTACTACAAGTGATATCACAGAAGTCGTATAACTTCTCACAAACGATACCTATATACCACATTTTGCGAACAATCCTTTTTTTTTTTTTTTATCTTTTGGTGATAATAAAATTTTATTTGTAATGATACAAAACGTGATCCATTTAGGTTTATATCTGATTGAATGCTGATACGGTTATTGTTTATCAAAACAACCTGTCATAGATTATTCAAAAGAATACTTTGATGTGTTGAAAATATAATTTTGCGTTTTAGATAGAAATATAATAATTTAATGACGATTTCCTATGTGGAGCAGGATCTGCTTACTCTTTTGGAGCACCTGAGATGACCCTTAATTGTTGCTGGCGTTCGTGTTGCTTAGTCTCCAGTTTTCTATAATGTGTCATGTCTACTATAAATTTGTCTATTCGTTCTTACTATTTTTATCAATAGCGTTGTCAGTTTATTTTCGAGTTTGGCTTTCCCTCTGGTATCTTGCACACCTCTTTTTGGGGGTTCAATACATTGTATTTAAAATGTGTCTAAACTATTTGCTTGATTGTTGGATGCTTTTTGTTCACTGACAAGTATTTCTGATATTGAAGATGTGACCATTTGGGATCAAATTATCTTGTTGTTAAGAACACAACTCAGATATGTCGCGTGATTTGTAGTACCTTTTACCTAGACGTTTTCTTATTAGCACATGTGGTTTTATTTTTGACAGTATTATCGATGCTATCAGATCATGCGTTTCTGCTCACTTGTTTTCAATGCGTTACTCACTGTTTCCATTTAAATGATACAATCAACAGGTTAAATACAGGACTTTGCATTACGTTTAAGTGTCGGTCCTTAATCAAGAATTGACAGTTCCTGGTTTTTAATTTGAAATTGTACAGTTCTTGATGATTTTCAGTAACTTGATTTTAGTTGTTAACTGTATTTATTCTCAAACTGTCAATTGTTTTTCATTTGATATACAATACATAAGTTTAATGGTAAAGACCATGTGTTCCCCTTGTGTTTTTATGTTAATTATTTAATTGATAGCTGATAAAATGATGCACACTGTATCTCTTGATACATTTTGATTGACATTGTAAAGATACCAGTACGCAATAAAGTTTGTTGTCCTCCCTTAATTATCATAGGAACTTTTTTTATTTTACTAGAGCGTCACTGATGATTCTTTTATAGACAAAACGAGCGTCTGGCGCAATTAAATAAAATCAATCCTTTTATCTATGATGAGTATAGCTGAATAGTATGGGGTGCTCGAAATAAATGTATCAATGAAACAAAACCAGTATTTACATGCAAAGTACTACAATTTTTCAATACCAATATTCGCCCAACGTCATTTTTTCTCTGACTGTACATGCCATCTTTACATTGAATTTATTGAAATTTGGATGTGTACTGATTGATTTTGTAGTTTCATGCTCATTATTAAAGACCATCCACTGTGAACTACCCTTCAACGTCAACATTGTTCTGTTTTAGTCGGCTATACCACATCTTCTTAATTTTTTTTACTTATTTATATATTAAATAGATGAGTGTAGACTTTCCCACCTATCATACGTTTTCAATCGGTATTATTCCCAAACTCCGAGAAATATCACAGTAAGTTTAAATTTGCGTTAAACACAAATTTACCTATCAATCATTTTCTTCGTTGAAATGTATAGAGCTAAATTTAAAGATAACTTATTGCAGTACAGTAATGGCACATGCCATATACACGTATGACACAACCGCAATCAATTCAATAGTTATCAAAGGTATCAGAATTTTAATTTCGTACGATGTCCCAGGAGACAAAAAAACCGTTACGAATACAGTTCACTAAATTATAAATTTATTAGAAATGAGAAAGGTGTCGGAGATTCGTGTTTAGTGAGATTATTGTGTTATGCTATCCATATATCCTCTGATACATTGACATTGATGGTATTTAATGATTTAGATGAAGATGTTGATAATCATTCTCAATACATGACTTGTGTGCTGTTTTCACTTTGGACTTTTAATTCGTAAACAAATATTTGAGGATATTTAATTGTATGAAAAGCAGTAAGTATTGTTTATACGGATAGTTTATATGAATGTTTGGAAGAGGCTGGTAAAATACAGAACAATGCTTCGACTTAGGGGAAAAACATAAAACGGCTATAGAAAAGATAACCCCCAATTTTTGGAGGAGTTCGTGTTGTTTTGTCTTTAGTTTTCTATGTTGTGTCTTGTGTACTATTGTGTGTCTGTTTGTCCTTTTCATTTTTAGCCATGGCGTTGTCAGTTTATTAACAAATTATGAGTTTGATTGTCCCTTTGTTATCTTTCATCTCTCTTTTTTAACACACATGTTAGAGAATAAGAGTTAAAATAATGGAGACAAACAAATATAAGATTTTAATTGCATATGCAGTTGTGATATTGTATCGTTAACTGAAAGGAAAAATGGTTAACAAAAGAAGAATGCTACCATAACACATCAATTGCATTATATGCGCTCATGTGGCGCTTAGTCAATACAACATATACCAATGGATATCATTCTACGACATTCCTTGGTTTTTTGAATGACGTAGTTTAGAGTCTTACGTGTGTTTGCTGGAAAAATATTTTAAGTTATAACGTACTTTTTGTGTTGTGATATTTTCCAGAAGTTTGGGTACCGTCTGCTTGACATCTTATTCCTCCTAACATAATATTTGTTAGATCATGTATATGTTGTTTTTAAAATATCAAATATTATTCTTTATTGTTTGTTTTTTGTTTTATTTTCATGTTTGTTTGTTTTTTAAATCTGTCTTTCTCGTTTTTAGTTAATTATTTATAAATGCTTAATTATTATGTATAGAAATGATACGATGTCGAAATAGCAAGCTGATTGCAATTATCAGTGAAAACCACATATTTGTGTTTTTGATACAAATAAAGTAAAATCTATGCATTGTTCACGCTTTTACATAAGCTTATTGTTTTATCGGTGACTGTTTTTAAGAGTAAATTAATAACAGAAGTGGCAAACTAATGTTCACTCATTTAAATAACCGATCATTTGATTATACATGTATAATTCACACAGTTGTTGGAGACCACTAGTTTATTTTGACCCTTTTGTTTTGGCTCATGCGTCCTTTTGTCAATGTATAATGGAATTAGCAAATTTTATGAGGTTCGAATATTGAAACTGACTTTTTTGTTATCGTTTAATAAAAAATGAATATTAAGCTTGACTAAGATTTAAAGTATAACACCGATATATTTAATTAGGTTCTCACAATATTAAAGCTTATTCCACAATTTTAACACAATAAATTACTCCCGTTAAAAAACAACATACCCAAATACGGGCTTGATTATACATGTTATCGATGTTCGCAAACTAAGTATATCAATACAAAAATATCAAGGATACTTTCCTTAACTATCTCGTTTCATCAAAACCAAAACGGTGTCTAGATAAAACAAATATATCTGCAATAATATATACATCGCTGAATTTAGTATTTGAAAAAAAATAAACTCGTTGTTCATATACTATAGACTCTTTTATATTTAAATTTAAGTAAGTTTAATATGTTTTAAAAATTTTCGAATTTGTCAATTGAATGAAACAACATATTCGCTGTTTCATAGAAATATGGTGTGAACAGGCTGAAAATCTTGAGTTATCATGAAAATACAGATGTAGAAGGAGTGCCAATGAGACAACTATTAATCAGAATAACAGTTGAAATGAGGTAGTAGTATGTAATCATTACTATAGACCATTGTACGCGTTTAACAATAAGAAAAACCTACTAGACTGTATACTCAACTATGAAAGGCCCTGACATTTAAGCTGTATAAAAATTGAACATATCAATGGATTGTTAAGGTTAAGAATATATGTGCAAATGTAGAATGTTCAATGAACAGATCGTCATAAAATTGTGTTTACTTTATTAGTAATGTTTGTATATGAAAAGTTAAATCACAAAAATACTGAAGTCCGAGGAAAACTCAAAACGGAAAGTTCCTAATCAACTAACACAATCAATTTTTTTTTTTAAATCATTGTGTTATTTTCCTTTCTTAATTTTGTTACATTTTTCTATATACATTACCTGGTCTTGAGATAGTAGTATGTCACATGTTAAAACAATGATTGATTCCTTTTCTACTTGTTTTTCAACTCACTGCACATAAAAAGGATCAATTTGTTATTTTATCTAACAAAACGATCGATTTATGTTGGAAATGCAGATTTCTCATTTTACACTATTAACGTATATTATATAGATCGACAATACTACAGATAAGCCAAAGAAAATAGATGTACAGTTGAAATATGAAAAAAACGTGATAGGGAACCTTCATGTTGTATTCCCTGGTTTATATGTAATTCATCTCTATTCTTTATTATGAAACACTCAATTATTGTCCAATTTGTATTTTGTTTGTGCGTAAAAGTGTAGATATAAAAATGCATGGAAATCAAAATATTCAGTTGTTTTGATCTGTTATTTCTTAATATGTAAAATTCCTACAAACCAGCATGCATGCAATTGGAATTTTGTTACTAGTAAATTAATTTTAGTGCTCAACAGTTATAAATTAAAAACATCAATATTGAGATGTGTTATCATAGGCAATCATTCAGCTATCCAATATAGATCAAAGTAAGTAAATGTTAGCAAATGAAGGTAACATATTGGTTTGCAATAACGAGAAAATCAGCTATTAAAGACATGAATTCCAGGAAAGAGTTGAAGTTGTTTTAAAATTATGTTCTTACTTTAGTAAAACGAAAATACTAATCTGATTAAGACACTTTCGTTTTTCAATAGTGTTTACTTGAATTGGATTGATAACGTAAACGCTTTGACTGTTCCGCGCCTAAAAACTCTTTGGAGTTTTGATTTCTCCATTTTTTTTTATAGCAATTATCCACAAATCTCTGGTGGATACTTCTCTCATATACAATTACAAAACAACGTCTGTCAATTGTTAACTCTTTGACTGACAAGATAAATTGTGTAATAAATACCAATTATCAGCTAACAAAAATCATTGGACTATGAAAATCCTAGAAGTAAAAGAGAGTTACCATATTAATAAACTGATAACAATTGTGATAGATGTATTCCCTTGGGAAAACGTGGACGATCATTTTCAAAAAAGGATATATTAATAAGAAACGTAGGCGATAGTTGGATAAGATCGACCATGTACAATATATTGTTTCACGACAAAAAAAGTCAAATAGAATTATAGATTATCTCAAAGAAAATATTAGAAATGCTTAAAACATTAGTTAGTGAGATTCCTTGAGGGAATATATTATCGTTTTTTAAACAGTGAGGTGTGATGAATGGAATTGTTGGCCTTCTGTATGCATGTGACTGTAAATAGGATTCAACTGCTTGACGTAAAAACAATTCCAACAAGCAGTTGGGATCTATTTAGGTTTTTTTTCTCAAACCTCTACATTGATCCATACGCAGAAAATACTTTAATTCATAAAATGAATCGTTATGTATTTGACTAATCATATAAAATTATGTTTTTGCTTTTTCACAAATCAAAATCATTTTTTGATTACTCTACGACAGACGATTTTGGGAAAAATCCTGTTTAAATCATATAAAATATTTCAAAATGCGACTTTAAATTTGTGTGTTTACAACTCTGTCGCATGTTTCGCAATAAAAGAAACGTCGCAATAATTTCTGAATTTACAGTAATTATTGTTAAGTTACTGGCGTATACTTTTACAATTATGTAATCACAAAACAACTTTTGTCCATTGTTTAATCTTTGACTGAGAAGATTAATTGTTTAATAAATACCAATTATATACTAACAACAATCATTGGACTATGGGTTATCCTAAAAATAAAACAGTTAACACAATATTTAACTGATCAGAGGTGTAATAAATATATTCCCATGGTGATACGCGGACGATAATTTTGAGTAAAGGATACATTAATTAGGAACGTGGGCGATAGTTGGATGAGACAGACCGAGTACGATTGTGTTGACCAGTTGATCAAATATAAGATCATCTCACAGAAAAAATAATAATTGATTTATACATTTGATATGGAGATTTCTTAAGGGAATAACATATCTTATTTTAAACACTAAAGTGTTATAAATGTAATGGTTCGTCTTTTTTATGCCTAAGAATGGAAATATGATTAAACTGTAAGACGCAAAACATATTCAAACATAACGGAAGAAGACTAACGAAATGTTTTCCAGTTTCTGTTAAACATTAAATAGGTCTAGCATTGTAGTCATTTTAGTTTCAATCACGATCGCAAACTCAAAAATAAACCAATCAAAATACTGTTTATGTTGGTGCAATAACAAAAGAGTTACACTTAACGATTTTTGACACAGGTATTCCTATGAGTTATGAACATAATAATACAAAGGGTGGTAGAATAGATCAAAATCATTTACATATATCGAATCTCATAAATCCTTCAGAGAGATATGTATCATGATTTATTCTAATATGAAGTGCTTCTCTCGCTTTGTAAAGAACACCGTGATAAAATTCTCGATGTATTCATACTTACCGCAGACTGGGGGATATATATAATAACGAATGTTACAATAAACGTAAATCTAAATGTATCGGAACGCTATGCCTTTTGTAGTATCTTAAAAAATGCTATCCAAAAAAACTGCAGTACTGTTATTCTTATTCGAATATATAACAAAAATAGTTTATGCGCAAGAGTTCGTAGAAATCTATCAAATCAAAACTAAACAAAAATTCTGCGAAAGTTCATTAATGCTTTTGGTGGATTTGAGTCATTCCAAAACATGACTTCATACAAACAAAACGACAAAACTAAAGGTTTGTAAGTGACTTGAACAGTTGAAATTCGTATAATATTACATGATAATTTAATTTTGGATGTTACGCGTCTCCTGATTGGCTGACGTTATTTTGTTGTGAGCCCATATACATAATTCAGTCTTGTAACCATGACGTCATCAACGTTTTTTCGTGGTTTTCTACGGTTTAAAATGAAATTTAGAATTCAATTATTAGAAATGACTGTAATATTTTGAGTCTATTTGAAATAACATAAGAATTGTTTAATACTGTTAAATAACCCGCTACGCGCGTTATTCAGTGTGCACCAAATTTTTATGTTATTTCTGTATAGACAGAAAAAATATTACAGTCATTCCTTATATAATGTTATCTAGTTTGTTTGTGTTCAATGTTTTATTCTATTGCATTATACGCATATTTAATTATTTCAGCAAGTCAACATGATGGGTTCTTATCTACGAAATTTCCACTTTGAATTTGACGTTAGCTTACGAGAAAAACATGTAGACTAAACAAGGAAAATGTTCGGTTTAAGAATTAAAGAATTAGATTTTTGTTTTCAAGCGGTTATTTACAAAGTAATTCATGCAAGTTGCATATTCATTATAATGTTTATCCTTTTCTTACAGGGAATAAAAATAAAGGCCTCACACAAGGCATTCTCATCGTCGCTTCAAATTTTTAATGACCGTATGTTTCCTATTAGAATTGAAATAGTTCACAGCCATTGTTTGCTGGAATTTTTAATTTTAGTTTCTGGTGTATATTGAGTTAAGTATGACGTCCATTATCACTGAACTAGTATGCATATCTGTCAAGGGACCAGTTGAAGGACGTTTGCCATCGCAGGAGTTTCTCGCTAATCTCTATGGTTGGGTTGTTGTCGTTTGGACACATTCCTTATTTCCATTCTCATTTTTATGACTGCTCTGAATTATTTCTGAAATAAAAATGTAAAAATTAAGGAATATCAATAACTTCAGTAGGAGCGTAAATTGCATTACTTGTGCACCAATAAAGATAGTATGACTTGATTATGTTTCATTTTTGAGACAGTTATACAACAATAACAAATCTTAAAGCAAAATAATGTATATTTTATAATGTATATAAAACATGTATTGACAAGTATATTTTAAGTCCAGGAAGTGTCTTTGAATTTTTTGGATACTATGAAAAGAAACGGGAAATAAAATATTAAAAACAAATAAGACATTCAACAAGGTTTTCTTTTATTTAAAAATAACCGTTTTTTATAAATAATATCACCGATAGTCTTGTCATTGCTATCCATTCAACAGTATAATGAACATTGTTGGAATATCTTTCAGACATTTCCAATCATATACAAGACGTAAGTTAGATACTGTCTTGCTTCTGAACGATTCACATTGAGTAAAAGTATACATGTAGTTATGTTCGTCATCTTACAAATCAACGAAAAAATATTGCACACATTTGATCTCGTGTAGAAATCGGTGTATTTATTTTTATCGTAATATTTTATAAGGGTTTTCCATGCAACAGATTTGAAAGCAGGTGCGTATTTTATTGGTATCTTCTATACATCTCCAGAATGTCCTCTATGAATAGTTAAAAACAAATGAATCTGGACCTCTTATGGAGATTTTCTACGGAAGATAAATTATAAAAAAAATCAATTTGCTGTCGAATACAGCAGGTTCTTTTTATGTTGGAAGAATTAAATTTAGTTAACGACGTTTTTTTTTAGAAAATTAAGATACGTTCAGTAGACATGACTGCAAAATTGTGCTCTGTGCGTTTCAATTTTCTTTATGTTTGCCTTCAACTCAATGTTTTTAAACAGACCAGGCTTAATCCCCCACTATTTGAGTTTTTAAGAATAATCTTAAACTGCACAAGAATTCGTTAATATTTGTCTGGAATATGACTCAGATTATCTTTTCAGTTAATCTAATTGCAACTGATTTGCACAGGTTGTTCTTATATATATACACATGGAAAAAAAGTATTGCAACACCTTGATTTTTTAAAACTTGAAAAATCAACCTCTTTTTTTGGATGAAACATAGTAAAATAGTTGTATACTATTATTGAAATATAGTTAATGATAACATTGGCATTTAAACGAACAAAAAATGTTTAAAAAAAAATGATTTATATAATCACAATTTTGATAACAAAATGAAGTGTTTTTGTACAAAAAAATGCATTTTACAACTTTTACTGTAGTCGAATATTACAATGACAGACATTTCAAAATGAATCTTCCGATGACTGTTCACATCATGAGTGATCGTTATACGCCAAAGAATCAGTACTTTGTGCGCAACCTCCATTCAAATGGATAACTTCATCATAACGTCTATTGATCCCTGCTATAAATCGACTAATTTGTTTCTAAGGTAGCAGCAATCATTTTTGATGAAGGGCATTGTTTATTTCATGATGTGTTTGAACTGTGGTGTCCTTTCACGCACTTTACGCCCAATAGTGTCCCATATATGCTCGATATGGTTCAAATCTAAGCTACGATCGGGCCAAGGAAGATGAACCGAATTCTATAGAACAATAAGTCTTCCTCCACAATGCTAATTTTCAACTTTGGCGAGCTCTGCACTACATTGGATACGGAAAACTGTGTGTCTGTTCGTAAGCAAAGGTATCCGAAGTGGTCTTAACGCACGATAACCAGATGCGATGAGTCGATCTCAAACAGTTCTTGTTAAAAGGCTCCTGTATACCCACCACTCTCTTTTTAGGATTGTATTGTGTGCAATGGATTTCCTTCTGACCAACCTTCATTGTGCCTTATTTTCCCTAGCAAATGATATCGGGGGTCTTCTTTATCTCTGAAAGTCTTTAACATCGTTTATTGCCTGATTTTTATTCTCAAAACGACTTATAGTGGAATGGTGATGACCAACAATACATGCAATTGCCACAGCGACATCCCTGCTTCGCTCATGCTGATAATCTGCCATCTTGCTGCAGTTAAGAGTTGTCGAGGACCCATTAAAAGGTGTCAATCACATAACTTCAAAAACTTGGTTATTTAAAGTGTTGAAAACAATGAGGATTAAAACACCTTTTTTGCTGTTTACGGGTACAGTAGCTGCATGTGCAGATGATAACTGATCGAGTCGATTTTTATTGATTAAACTCAGGTGATACTTAAATAATGTTTAACTAATTCTATTTTACCAAATTATATCACAAAAAAACAAAAAGTGTTTTTTTTTAATTTGAATTTCAATTTGGTGTTGCCATACTTTTTTCCAGGTGTATATATATGTTCCGGACCATATGAGTATTTGAACCATACGCGTATGGTCATGACCATATGGGTATATACTCATATGGTCCGACCATACGCGTATGGTCGGGTTAATTAACGCAATAAGCAATTATATACCGATGGTCATTACTGATGGTAATTACCGCTTTGTTATTACGAGTAAATGGCAATACGTCAACTTAACAAAGTGAATTCCAAAAACTTCTTAATGAACTGTTACACAAGAAGTCACAGGACAATAACATAGTTTATTTAAGTTGTCTTGTGAATATGGTGTATTGCAGTCATTTTACGATATTTGGAATCTTGAGATTCTTAAAAACACCGTAGACGTAGACCGTATCGGATTAGCCCAATACATCGGTATCACTGTACGCACCTGCCAAAATGCTAGCTTTTCACTCGCAAAAAAAAGGTGAAAATGAAAAGGATCGTGCACATCCAAAACTTGAAAGTGTAAATAAGCTATGATACCGTGTGGAAGTAAATGTCGACCCAAGCCTGCATGCAAGAATTTAATTAACGATGACAACTTTCTATGGCATCAATTAATGTTTCATTTTTACGTAGTCTTAGAATTATAAAATTGATATTTTGTCATGTAACCATCATTGTTTTTTATAGATATTTTTTTTGTATTATTGAAACGTTAATAATGTAATTTGAAAAAAAATACTCATACGGTCCAAATACTCATATGGTTTGGCCCGTTAATAACCAAACGAGTATTATACTCATATGGTCCGACCATACGCGTACGGTCGGACCATACGCGTATGGTCGGACCATATGAGTATACGCATATGGTCATGACCATACGCGTATGGTCCAAATACTCATATGGTCCGTAACATATATATATATATAGCGGGACGGCTGCAGTGCAGGCGATTTGGTGTCATACGATATCACAGTAGCATGGGTTCTAATCCCGGCGAGGGAAGAACCAACAATTTGCGAAAGCAAATTTACAGATCTAACATTGTTGGGTTGATGTTTAGACGAGTTGTATATACATTATGTACACAGCAGTGAATCACCATCATTGATGGCGATCCGATGGATACATCTGTTGTAGGGTTGTCACTGACTCAGACGTACTTATGAATATAATTAATTTCTGTGACTGTATCTTACATTAATTTGTAGGATCCTTTGCTATAGATAATTTAGCTGATCTGTAACAATAACATCTCCATGCCTTATATATCATGTACTGTAGTACGCCGCTAGATTAAAACTGACGTGGAAAGGTAACACATGGCCAGCGAAAGTGCTCTTTTTTGAGAGCCCAGGTGGTCGTGTGGTCTAGCGGGACGGCTGCAGTGCAGGCGATTTGGTGTCACGATATCACAGTAGCATGGATTCGAATTTACAGATCTAACATTGTTGGGTTGATATTTAGACGAGTTGTATATGTATATATATATAAATAATTACATTTATAGTTCCTTTTTACGTTATTGGTGTTGTTATGTACACTTTTTAGGCGTTTATATAATTTATTTTATTGTGTACATGTATCGTTACTTGTAACGATCCAGCGCCCTCGTGGGAAAAACCGTTGACTATTATTCAGACGTTTTATATATATATATATATATATACATATTGTACTGCTACACTACTGCTTCAGCTTCGAGAAGGATCGAGCGCTCACAAACTAGTTGTTGTACCTTTACATCACTGTCCCAGGTTAGTTTGGGATTCCGCTATTATGTGTAATCCCGCCACATCTGTATGTATGTGCCTGTCCAAAGTCAGTAGCCTGTAAGTCAGTGGTTGTCGTTTGTTGCTGCATTTTTTCTTTGTTTTTCGTTCACTTTATTTTGTACATTAATTATGCCGTTAATTTTCTCCTTTGAATAGTTTTACATTTTGTGATTTCGGGGCCTTTAATGGTAAGAGCAGAACAAAAATAGTCCTGATTAGCGACAAGTTAAAATGAATAATACTGTCCTCTGTCCTTCTACATTCCTCATCTATTGATTTAAACTGACTACAAGCCCAATCAGGAGTATTGAAATTAGCGTTAAAAGACCAATAAAAATATAATAAAAAAAAGTAAAACATTAAAAATTCAATTAAAATTGTAAAGTTTATTAAATCAAAGAA
Organism: Mytilus trossulus; assembly: GCF_036588685.1. NCBI lineage: Eukaryota > Metazoa > Mollusca > Bivalvia > Mytilida > Mytilidae > Mytilus > Mytilus trossulus. Next base: position 5,560,375 of record NW_026963295.1, read on the forward strand.
AAATTGAAATGAACTGAAAAAGCAACCTCAATCAGACATGCGCCGGAAAGTAATCTTCAAAATCTTGATGGTTTTCGGTACCTAAAGAAGAATTAAAATCCCTTCTCTAGAATTTCAAATAGTTGTCCTTAAACTGTTACTGTGTTATCCTAGAAAACGATATCTAATGCAAAGACTGACAAACAAACATACTAGATTTGTCATTTACACTACGGTTTATTATTTATTAGAATTTAATTTTCTTGTATTAGTTTTCATTACTTTTAATGGTTTTAAAAGTGTTCAGCATTTGCGTATTTTATTTATGAGTTTGACTTGTATCTTACACCCTTTTTTTAGTTTAAAGTGCTAATCAAATTGAGAAAGTACCTAAAAAGCATCAATGAAACCAAAATAAAATATCAGTCCACATACAACTTTCATATAGTAAGTCAATCCAAAACTCGTCCAATAATGATAAGTTATATAATATCTATCTTATGAAAGCTTACTTTCTATCGAAATTTCGATTGTTTTATTTATGATGCAATTTTACATTGGAATAGCCTATATTTATTATGCTATGATGAAAAATGGCAGACATAGGTTATATCTTATATCACATCACTCGTATCACTTTTCATAAGCAATACGTTTATACAAAATGTTGCAACAACAAAATGTTCATTTTATCTTTTTGTGATAATATCAGGCTTTTGCATGTTCTTCTAAATGATCCGAAACTTTAAACATAACGTTTGGCTTATATCTGATTGACTGCTGATACTGTTGTGTCTTATCAAAACCACCTGTCATAGAATATGAAAATTTACTTTGATGAGTTAAAACATAATATGATATTATTTTTTTAGATAGAAATATAACGATTTATTTAACCACATCCTGCTTCACATGTGGCAACGTCGTGTTGCTTATAAGATAACCAATCCGGTAAATAATATAATTCGGTAGGTCACATTTATGAAGGGGATTGCAGTTACGACGTAAGGAAGATATCCGATATAATTTGTGAAACGGATATTCCATAACGATCAACCAACTTGTGAAGGCGTCCGTAAAATTTACGAAGAGATGATTTCATATTCTCCATTTAGATCCATCATGATTTAATAGCTTACATGTGAGCATAACCCTCTATCAAGAATCATGATAGGAAAGGCAAGCACGAGAATATCGTATCAATTGAGAGATATATACACCGTATGCAGGTGCTCTGGAATGTTTCTACGTAGAAATTGAAAGTTCACAATTGAAAAGTTTTGTTTTCAATCGACCCTCATTGTCAATTTCTAGATGTAAGTCAAGATATGAGACAGCCTTAACTGCACCTGTTATGCTTTATCTCTAGTTCAGTGGGATAGATGCGTTCGACATAGACACCTAATATTGAATTATTTAGTGAAAGAACATTATCTATATAGCGGAATGTAGAGTTAAAGGATATTGCTTACTTCTTATCTTTTATAACGATGTGCAAAATTAGAACGGTTAGACTTTAAGATATAAACCAAAACAAGAAGTTCTAAAATTGGTACTAAATAATAATCCTAATACCTTTGATAACTGTCAATTTCTCAAAAATTGAAAAAAAAAAAAAAATACAGATGGCTTATAACTACACATGTAAAAAAAATATAAAAAGAAAAAGTTGGGTCAGTTGGCAATTTTTGTTTTGCGTTCCTAGGGAATAAAACCGAGAGGTCTAAAAATCTGACAAAAATCCCAAGACATGACAACGTACATCCGCAAGATCAAATGCCTGCAGTAAAGAAAAATGAGAGAAACAACGCACTGAACTGTTGTCGATAATTGTTTTATTAGCAATCATACCAAAACAACTAATAATAATTAAACGTTTCATATAATATTCATAAATCCATGTTGTTTTAACGATTTCAAAAAGCAATGTATCACCGGCGACTGTTTTAAGAGTAGATTAAGAACAGGAGTGTCAAAATAATTCTGCTACTTAATTTTATTTTTGTATAGGATAAATAGTCTTCGGAGGCTCGAGACGTATTACTTATGATCCCAATTACAATTTTAATACTAATGTGTGGAATAGCTGTGTTTAATTAAGATATGTTGGTATTATCACTGTAATTTTCTCACCTAGTCTATTGAAGATGAGCTGTAATACACTTTGAAATGATTTCGGCATGTTAAGAAATGTATATCAATATTAAATGAAATTTAACAGCGTAAAATGTAAACAGTATTACACACTAAAAAAATCTACGCCTACACTATAAATGCAAAACAACAAAAAATCAAAAAAATAAACTGTTTCCAACAACGTATAAACAACGGAGATTTTTCTAAAAGAAAACCAAAACGGAATAATACAAAAATAATTATACAAACATTTACCATATGTATACTATTTGATAAATTTTTAAAGGTAGGTTTAAATAAATTTTGGATTTTGAATCGTTTTCTAAAGGATAAAATATGCAATGGAAATCAGCATGTGCTTCTTGTAATCTAGCTATGAGTCACTTATTTTATAATGTGAAAAATATGTACATGTTTAACATCTTTTGTAGAAAATGCAGAAATCACATTTTTTTTTAGAATAAACGAACATGACGAATACAGAAAAGACGAGTAAATTCAAATATGAGGATTGAGATGGGGGACCTTTTTTTTGTAATTCTTGATTATATAATATTTTTTTTTATATTTTGATACCCTATATTCTTCAATTTTAATTGTGTTGATCTGGTTTCCGTTGAAATAAACATGTAAGAAAAAATCATTGAAATGTCTTGTATTTGTTACTTATTTTCTTGTATGTAACTTCCTTCAAACCAGCATGTATGCAATTGCAAATTGGTGACTAGTAAATTAACGTTAGTGGTAAAATCAAACGTAATCTCGCATCATCTCAACAGTCAATAATCAAACACGTCAAAATGAAGATGTGTTATATTAGACAATCATGCAGCTATCCAATACTAACCAAAGTATATGTTAGCAGATACAGGTAACATATCGGTTTACAATGACGAGAAAATAAGCTATTAAAGGCGTGAAGTCCAGGAAAGAGTTGAAGTTGTGTTAAACATATGTTCTTGTTGGTAAAAAAATTAGAAAACTAATCTGATTAAGACACTTCCGTTTTCAATATTGTTTACTGGAATTGCATTGATAACGTAACCGCTTTGATTGTCCCACCGTACAACTATTTCGAATTTTGATTTCTCTATTTTTTTACTTCTTTAATATACTATCACAACACTACGTCTTCCAGTTGTTAACTCTTTGACTGACCAGATAAATACCTATTATCAGCTTACAAAAATAATTGGACTCTGAATAATGCTAGAAAAAGAGAGTTACTATATTATTAAACTGATTATAAATGTGATTAATTTGTTCCCTTGGTAAAACGTGGAAGATCATTTTCAAAAAAGAATATATTAAGGTGGTACCTAACACTTAAACTAAAATTAATTTGGCTCGTTTAATTTTCTTAAAATTTTGACAAAGTATTTACTTTGACCCTTTGACAAAAATATAAAAATTTCTAAAAATTTGAACAAACCATTTTATCAGAAAAATTATACTGGTTACATAGCAGTTTGACAAACACTTATTTTGATCCTTGGGAAGCTTAATATTCCATTATGAACTCGACGTCATTAAAACGTTCTGCTGATTTTACAGAGTTATCTCCCTGTAGTGTTAGGTACCACCTTAATTAGAAATGTAGGCGATAGTTTGATAAGATCGAACAAGTACAATACATTGTTTTACGACAAAAAAGTCAAATCGGTTTTAGATTATCTCAAAGGAAGTATTAGAATTGCTTTATACATTAGATATTGAGATTTCTTGAGGGAATACAATATTGTTTTTTAAATAGTGAGGTGTGATGAATGTAATGGTTTGCCTTCTGTATGCATTAGACTGAATCAACTGCTTGACGCAAAAACAATTCAAACATTAAAAAAGAAGACATACGAAATATTATCTCGTTTCTGTTACAACATAAACGTGTTCTATCATTTTAGTCATTTAAGTTTCGAGCACTATCGAAAAATTCGAAATAAAGCAATCAAAAACTGCATTTGGTAGTTTAATTAAAAATCGGTTAACTTGACGACCGAAGACCCAGTTATTCATATGAGTTATGAACGTAATTATACGAAGAATGGTAGTGTAGATCAAAGTAGTTTACAAATATTAGATGTTATAAATCAATTAGAAAGACGTATTTTATGGTAAAATAAGCATCTAAAAAGTATGGACACACAGTACCTTCAAAGGGAGGGTAAATTATATTATGTGTGCACAAATGAAAATATCACTAAGTAAACGTGATATAATCCATTGTCGAGACAATTACAAATCTTTAAAGAAAATATTGTATATTTTACTTAAATTTTCATTTTATTGTATTCAGATAAAACATGTTTTAACAAGTACATTGTATGGGATGAAATGAAAGGAAACAGGAAGTAAAATATTGAAAGAAAAAACGTATATTTCAGCTATTCGACAATATTTTCATTATCTAAAAATAACCTCTATTTTTTTATAAATTATATCACCGATCGTATTGTCATTGCTGTCAGGTTAACAATGTAATAATGTTGGAATGAATATCCTTCAGATACTACAAATCATAAACAGAACGTAACTTAGATTGTTAGAGACATATATCGTTGATTAATGGTTAGTACGAGTTGTATTTTATTGACTATGGTGCAATTTATTTTCATACTGACTAGATTCTGAAAGATTTTACATTGAGAAATAGTATACATTATACTTGTACTTCTGTTCGTCATCTTAAAAACAACATTGTATTGTACGCATTTGATCTTATTGTATTGATTGGTCTATTTTTTCTTAAAGTAACATTTGATTACTGAATACTATGCAACAGATTTGAAAAAAAACGTATATTCCATGAATACGATACATATATGCACAGACAGACAAAATACTAGATTTAACATTTTTAGTGTGTTATATTACAAACATTATTTATAAGAATTGTATAGTTCATTAATTTTGAGGGCTGATAAAGCAATTAATATTATCGTGATTTTAGGTTAAAGCGCTAAGTAGTTTGAGAAAGTAACCCGATAACATCAATGATACCAAAAATCAATATAAGTCAATATTTGCTTTCGTTCTAGCTGTATACACGTGAACATAAATTAAGCCAAGGCCAAAATCGGCCAATAGTTGTAGAAATATTTGATCTTAAAAACACTTGCTTTGCATTGAAATACCAAAATATTTATTTCAAATACCGATTAAGAAATTTAACATTTGAATACCATGGCTGCATTTCTGTCTTACCAAAATTTTGTAAATGTTGTGTGGCGTTTCTTGTTGTTTTGTAAACGCTACGAAATTAGAAACAAATACAACGTTTAATACGTCTTTCCTGACCCTGATGCAACTTTCAATTATGCATGCACATGTGGTTGGTAAACAGATTTTTTACAAACGTAGAACAAATATATCGTTTAATCAAGTTCAAGTTAGAAACAAATGTAGCGTTTGTACTAACAATCTACGAACGACGAACTGTAGACACATCTTTAGCTATTGCATAGTTTGTCAAATTGGTACCGTTAATGTTATTACTACCACTGGGTCAATGCCTCTGCTGGTGGACTATAAGTCCCCGAGGGTATCACCAGTCCAGTAGCCAGTACTTCGGTACTGGCATGCAAATACGGATTTTTTGTGTTATTAAAATTTACTCTTACAAAATATTAGAAATTATTTTAAATTAAGGAATGTATCTCCCTCAGGCGAAGCTCTGTTTCCTTTCATGGATTTGGCTTTATTTTTTGTAGCTTTTGGATTATAGCTCTTCATCTTTTATATAAGCTTTGGATTTCAAGTATTGTGGCCACGAGCATCACTGAAGATACATTTATTGTCAAATTGCGCATCTGGTGTAGGAAAATTGATACCGTTAATGTTATTACTACCACTGGGTCGATGACTCTGCTGGTGGACTATTAGTCCCCGAGGGTATCAACAGCCCAGTAGCCAGTACTTCGGTACTGGCATGAAAATACGGATTTTTGTTTTATTAAAATTTCCTGTTACCAAATATTAGAAATTATTATAAATAAGGGAATGTATCTCCCTCAGGCGAAGCTCTGATTCCTTTCACGGATTTGGCTATACTTTTTGTACCTTTTGGATTATATCTCTTCATCTTTCACATACGCTTTGGATTTCAAATAGTTTGGCCACGAGCATCTCTGAAGAGACATGTATTGTCGAAATGCGCATCTGGTGCATGAAAATTGGTACCGTAAATTTTATTACTACCACTGGTTCGATGCCTCTGCTGGTGGACTATTAGTCCCCGAGGGTATCACCAGCCCAGTAGCCAGTACTTCGGTACTGGCATGAAAATACGGATTGTTTGTGTTATTAAAATTTGCTGTTACAAAATATTAGAAATTATTATAAATTAAGGAATGTGTCTCCTTCATTCAAAGCTCTAATTCCTTTCATGAATTTAAATCATTTTGATTATTATATCTAATTGTATCTATTACGACTTTCGATACGGCCAATTTTTTTCTACCAGGACGTTTAATAGTTATTTATACATGTTATAGATCATTAAAATTATAGATTTTCCTTCGAATACTATATGAAATGACAAGTGTAATAAATTATAAAAATATGCAGTGATAAACACTTCGAATCCAAGTTAAACACGTATAAACATATGATTTTAAATGGATGATCATGCTGCAAAGAAGTTGTTAAGTTAATTTGAAGCACGTGTGACTAGCGTGGACGGTGATCAATAGTTTAAAATAAATTGTTATCGAAAACGACATCTACCATATATACATTTACACTATTTTTTTGAGGTTCTACTATACCGACACTTTGGTAAACTTCTTCGTTTGTATAGACATCTATGGATAGTTTTTGTTTTAATTTTCAAAAACATCATTCCCTACAATAAATACCGGTTTATACCGACGACATTTAATACATTTTTTACTATCTTTTTTAATTTAATTTGCCTTGCGAGTTTTTAAACAATATCAGACTAAACAGTCATGTCATTTTTATATTTATTGCAATTGCATAATTTTTTGGTCTCTTAACTTTTCTTTGTTAACCGTGTCAGAGGAACTTCATCGATGAATTTTTTTCTGATTATATTTATGGATTTAGAGGATAAAAAAGGAATGGCAATGAGGGATTCATTTATAAGGAATAAACAGGCAGTTATCAAACGGCTTATACCGAAAAAGTTTAATGTCTCTCTGATATAAGACCGTCACTGATGATATTTTGTGCTTTGAAAATTATAAGACAGTCCTTAAAACGATCAAACTTCTTGTCGATTAATCCATCAAAAATTCGATAGATCGCAGACAAAAAATAATTTTCTAATTTGTTTTAATTGTCAAAACCGGTCTAAACCATCTATATATGAAACAATTGAAACAAGATATATATTGGTAATGTTTAATTTTTGTTTTCGCATATTGGGGCTATCACTTTTTTTAGGCTTATAACATGATTGTTGTTTGTATTTATATTATGGATTATGCCTACATTGAGTCTTGTACAAAGGATATTAAGTTACTCACGCTTTCAGTATCAACCTAGTTTTAATAAAGAATTTAACATTTTCCTAAATTTTTCTAAATACTATCATAATAGATATAGGAAGATGTGGTGTGAGTGCCAATGAGACATCTCTCAATCTAAATAACAATTTAAAAAAAAGTAAACCATCATCAATGTACGGCCTTCAACGCTGAGCCTTGGCTCACACCGAACAACAAGCTATACAGGGCTCCAAAAAATGTAAAACCATTCAAACGGGAAAACCAACGGTCTAATCTATATAAAAAAAAACGAGAAACGAGAAACACGTATATATTACATAAACAAACGACAACTACTCTACACCAGATTCCTGACTTAGGACAGGTGCAATCATTTGCAACGGAATTAAACGTTTTAATGGATCCAAACCTTCTCCCTTTTTCTGAAACAATAGCATAACATCACAATATAGACAAACACACTATGAAATATCAATTGGCAGACTTAACTCAAACAAAAAAACGTAAATTAATATTAGGCTTTCTAGATCATCGTGAAAAGAATGCATTAATTGCATTTAGACACTGGTCAAAGGTTAAGTATAAAAGATTGAGAGACCAAATAAAAGGAATATATAGTTCAATTACACAGGCATGGATATATGATCTTCATTCTGTATATCATGTATATATTCCATTATTGTATGAAATTCAAGTACATCATTTGCATTATCCTGTTTGATTTTTCATATGTTTGGACTATATTCCATATAACTGTCGATAGAAAAATGCAAGGAAAATCAAAACATGTGTTGTTGATCCATTATTCTCTATTATGTAAACTCCTTTGTGACCGTCATTTATGTGAATGGAAATTGCGTAACATGTATATAAATTTAAGAGTTAAATCCAATATAATCCCATTATATCTGTAAAGTCATTATGATATTACGAAGATGTTTGACATAGGTATGATTGCAAATCTTGCAACTATCTAACAGAGACCAAAGTACGTACATGTTAACAAACGTAGGTAACCGATCCGAGCGAGGCAATTCACCAATAACAAGCGAGAGGATTAGGGAAGATTTCAAGTTGTAGACACGATAGGTATACTGCTGTACAATAATCATTAATCGATTAAGAGTAAAATAATCTGGTAACGACAGAAACACCGATGATATTACACAACACAAACATAGAAGTAATAACACACCAAAAACAAACGACAAAACAAGAGGGACGAAAGATACCAAAGGGACAGTCAAACTCGTAAATCTAAAACAAACTGACAACGCCATGCAAACAAACTCTTAGAAGACCACTGCTATATTCCTGACATTTCAATATGCTAACAACGATTACCTAAAAATGAATTTTGGACAGAACACAAAGACAGGATATCAGAATACGATTTTTGCGTCACACGAAAGTATGAATGCTACAACAAGTGAAGTCACACGAATATATCAATGCCACATCAAGTGACGTCACAGTTGACATTTCGAAAATATGATATAAATCAAGTTTATGTTTATAATTATTTTATTTTGTATTGTGCATAAGAATACTAATATAGAAGTGTGCTTGTAATATTGAATTTAATTGTGTTATCTAATTATGTCGGATTTTCTTCTTAATCTTAGTGTGTAAAACAAACAAATTTAATGCAGTTTTATAAAATTAAAATTCTACAAAAGAACTTAGTAGTTGTTTATTTTATTTTTACATTCGAAGTTTAGCAAAACAGTCATATTCGTGAAAAGGACATATTTGGTACTGAAAAACGTACATGCTTAACCGAAATTAAGACATAGTGGCAATGCCTTAGTTAGGTAATACGTGCAAATGTTCATGTGAATTGATATTCAAATGATTCTCACGTTAAAAATTTCACATAAATTTCATGTAAATTTAAAAAAAAAAAATATTGGTATTTTTCATGATTTTACTTGAATATACAATTTAGATGAAGTTTGAATAACTTTATTTTAAAAATTCATGTGAAATGAACGCGAACATATTTCAGGTAATTTTCATGTGAATTTACGTGAATTTCATATGAAATTCATGTGAAACTCAAATAAACTAATTCAATGGGAGGTTCACGTATAAGCTCGTTTGAGGTTAATTTCACGTGAGATTCACATGAATTTAAATTCAAGTGAAATTGATGTGAATGAAGTTTGCCTGTGTATTCAACCCAGTTTCTCCTTTTTATATAGCGACTACAACACGTGACTAACCTTCTATATAATATCATAACAGAAAAGGCATTCGTAACTAGTTACACATATATTTAAATTAAAAAAGAGTGTCAGAAATTTATCGAAAGCTCTAAAATATATATCGCTAAACCGCAAAGGTTAAGGTGTTCTCGAATTTTGTGATAACATATTATTAAATGATAATAGAGAACATAATGTAAAAGAGAAAGAAGAAAAATGCCTAGTAGAGAAAAAAAATACAATAAAAGTACGATAAGTACAGACAACATTCAATCCAACCAGATAAATAAATGAAAAAATGATAAGCCCCTTCAAAAACTAGATCTGAACTCATAATGATGGAAGTTTTATTTCAAAAACCACGGAAGAAATATATCAGATAACATGGATAAACAGCACGTGTTTCCTAGCTTTTGATGAGTATGGCAACTACGAAGAGATGTGCAACTTCTCATAAATGTTACATAATAATATAAAAACAAATCTGCAAACATATTCATTTGATCTTTTAACGATAACATAAGATATTAAACTTGATTTAAAAATTCTAAATAAACCAAAACGTGAAACATTCGGGTTTATTCCTGATTGACTGCTGATATGGTTTTCATTTATCAAAACCACCTGCCATGAATTACTCAACAGCTAACTTTAATCATGTTAATTTGTTGAAAACAAAAATAATATCATGTTTTTAGCTTAAACTATTACAACATATTTCTATACAAATTTAACTTTCTGTGATGTAGAACCGATGTCAATGTATGTAAAGGTTTTGGAAAATTGAATACTGTCATTAGTTAATCTACCGGTAAATATAAAACTACAAAACATACTTTGCTCACGATAATTGTCTATATATGACATTTATGTAAATTAGATAGGAAAAAGTATTGTTTTAGATCTTACAAAAAGTATGTATAGATACATGTACACATGCCTCATCAGGGATATAAGATTTTCATAAGATTTTACAAAATATTTGTAACTTATTTTTAAGGAATTGCACGCAATTTCACATTTACAAACGAGCATACAAAAACATAAACAAAAAATGTTATTATTTTGATTTGACTCTTAAAATAAAAACTCTTAAAAAACCGTTAGTTTTCAGATTTAGGAATATAAAGAATCAACCTGAGGTGAGATCAGAAATAAACTCAATTTGTTTTAGTAAAATGTTTTCTCGGTATTAACAATGTTAACGTCTTCTATACTAGTTTCTTCTCTCGTTTTATGATGCAGTCATGAACATCATCTGATAGATCTTGATTCGTGTCTCAGCGGATATGCAATATGTTACATAATCTGACATCATTGATGAATAACAGTGCAACACAACTGGTTATTTTACATCTGAAGAATTGATAATGATAACAAGAACGACCACATTAATGTTTATAGTACGATTTATCAGAGACTTGTAAGTCTGTTCTTCTAATTACATTTGTTTATACATTACACGTTACATAATTGATTTTGCAAACTTGTTTCTTTTGCAGACTTACTTCAATCTTAGTTACAATGGCGTTTTTAAGTAATATGACAATTCAAATAAACGGAAGTACGAGGAATGAAACGGCGACCAACAACACAATACAATATCAGGTATTTTATTTTGTTTTTGTTCGCGTTTGACTTGCTTTTATTGTTTTAGCTTTATATAAAATATAAAAGAAACAGTATAAAGTATTTTTTCCATTACAAAAGCTGTTTGGTTTTCTTTTTTTTTATGTTGGTGATTTTACTAACTAAATATTGATTATGCGGCTTGTACCGTATGACAGTGTACTGCTTGATGACGGCCGTTCTTTCATTACTCGCTGCTTACATGCACCATGACGTTTCCTATATCTGATTATGACATCATTAGTTATCATATCACACGTCATAATTTTGAAATTGAAGGATAACGGTTCTCTTGTGTTAAGAATGAATACCAGTCATAAAATCGCACAGTAAATTACTACATTTAATTGACAATTATCGATATAGAATATTTGATGATACATGTAACACAGACAATGCGCCACTGAATTATATAACGTAAATTATGATTTCGAAATTACGGAAAAAGATTAACCTAGAATATGTAGCAACGACACATACCACTACACCAGAAAGAATCGATACGAACTTTTAGTAATTTGACATATCTAAAGGAATCAAGTGGGGTTAAAACCTTTTTAGTTAATAAGTGAGTTTTCAGCCTGATTATTCAATTTCATTTTACACTTTTTTAAAAGTGGGGCGAGTCGGTAAACATGAGTGGGACGATTTTTATGCTCTACCTACGATAGTAGAGGGGCATTATGTTTTCTGGTCTGTGCGTCCGTTCGTCCGTTCGTCCGTTCGTCCGTCCGTCTGTCCCGCTTCGGGTTCAAGTTTTTGGTCAAGGTAGTTTTTGATGAAGTTGAAGTCCAACCGACTTCAAACTTAGTACACATGTTGCCTATGATATGAACTTTCTAATTTTAATACCAAATTAGATTTTTTACCCTAATGTCACGGTCCACTGAACATAGAAAATAATATTGCGAGTGGGGCATTCGAGTACTGGGGACACTTTTTTGTTTATAAAGTGGCGATTTAGTGTGGGCCGATTGACAATTGGGGCGAGTTGACATTGTTTGATATCTACTCATCGTGTTTGAGGGTCATAAAGAGTATACATCATATAGTAATATATAAAGTATATTGTAATGGTTGTGCGGCGTTCTAAACTAAATTCTAATCTAAAACAGTTTGGATGTAAAATAGTCATCCAACTCGGACTTGGTGTGTCAGTGTAAGATCACCCTCAGGCCTCCGCCATCGGGGTGATCTTACACTGACACACCGCGTCCGTGTGGGATACCTATTAAATTCCTAATTTGATAAGTCTCACACAAAAACATATAGTTCTAACTCTTTCCTGCAATTTGCCATCTATTGTACAAATACAAAGTGTTTGCTTTACATACTTTGACTACAAAGTTCATTGCGCCGTAGCTGTTTCAATCTCTGCGTTATAGTTATATAATTTGCAATTAAACATCATCTCTGTATTTGTACAAGTTTATTAATACGCGCTATTCATGAGAAATTACGATGAAATTGGTTAAATATGATTTATGACATAATACACAAATAGAAGTAGTTTTAAAAAATTATGGTTGCCGTCATTAAAAGAGGGACGAATGATACCAAAGGGAGATTCAAACTCATCAATCTAAAACAAACTGACAACGCCATGGCTAAAAATGAAAAAAAAAACAACAGAAAAACAATAGTACCCATGACACAACATAGAAAACTAAAGAATAAACAACACAAACCCCACCAAAACTAGAGGTGATCTCCGGTGCTCCGGAAGTACAATAGTACATGTTTATGACCCAATGATTTAAAATGCATGCATGATAAAGGTTTAATCTATTACAGGGTCTTAAATGGATATCATTGATTATTCTTCTTGGAATACTATTCTTTAACCTTTTGGTGGTAGTGCTTTTGGTTTCAAGAAATCATAAATCAAGAATGCGATTTTTCGTAATTAATCTAGCTATTGCAGGTAAGGATAGTATAAAACTATTATAGAGCAATTCACAACATATTTTGTTGTATCTTTAAGCATTAACACAAATTATTACCCCGGTGATTTTGATAATGTCGTACTATTACTTGCTCGAAGTGTTTTGTGTTTTGTCCACTTTTGTCATATGCATCTTAATGATATTATTCTACAAAATGCCTGTAACTTAACAGGAAATTTGTTGAATTTTGTTTAAAAATTTTAGTCATTTTACAAAATGATAAGGTATTTTTAGTCATTTTGTATAATGCCTGTTCAAGTTAAACATGTTTTAGATTGCCTGGAAATTCAGTCATTTTATAAAAATTACCTCGTGCTTTGATTAATAGAATTAAACTGTCTCGAGAGGAGAAATATATATTTATTGCAATTTAGAAATACATATTTACACACTGTCTCTTTCTCAACATTTTTCGACGTAAACGGACAAACAAAATCATATGAAGAAAACCACTCCGAAAACACGCGACAAAATAAATTGGAAACCATGAACCTCATCAAACCATGGGAACTATAGATATTACGAAAGGTAAAACGTTATTACGAATATAATGATTTAAAGCTTTTAACTTTACTACATTAAATAATCTCTACATACACTAATACATCAAAATCATTCACGAACAATCACCACTGAATGTAAAAAAACAAGTCACAAAAGTTGCATACTAATACATACATAACTCAAGATAAATGTAAATACTGTTTTATATATTTTATTTTCAGATTTTTGTGTAGGACTTTTTTTTGTTCTACCTGAAACCCTTTTTAATTGGTTTGATGTACAATGGAATCCCTATGTGTGCTATATTTACTACGTGTATTTCTCAATGGTTCCTTTTTATGTGTCAACATATGCAATTGTTGTTTTGTCAATTGACCGTGCATACGTTATTGTAAGACCATTAGCAGCTGCTTCGAAAGGCAAACTTTACCGTTATGGTATGGCATTATCTGCATGGATTATTGGATGCATCCTAGCGATTCCATACGGAGTGTTTGGTAAATATAGTGAAGAGGATGTCTATTGTATGCATGATTCACCAAGTTTAGTAAGTTTGTTTTATTCAAATTGATACTAAAACGTGGTTCAAACAAAATAACTACATTTCACAAATTTAGAAATTTAAAAATTCAAGTAACGAATGAAGAATATAGGTGAACAAATTTAGAAATTGTGTTTACACATTAAAAATGTACATTTCACAAATCAAGACATGTAGATATATATGTAACGGACGCGTGATACAATTTATTAATTCGTAATATGCAATTCCTTAATTTTGAAAAATTTTATTTCTTATTTTGTTACATTAATATATTACAAATGAAGAAATTGCATGTTACGAATTTAAAAATTGTATTTCACAAATTCAGAATTGAATAATAATGGCGGATATTCCCTTCCATACGTAACAGCCACTCTAGAAAGCAATATATTGTAGTTAAGCGTAATGATAATGTCAAAGTAATGTATCATATTTACACAACATAAACATTACATAGATAAGGAAATTTTAAATGATAAAAATTTTAACAACTTTTAAACGGGCTTTATATTAGGCGATGGGTCCAATAATGTGAAACCGTACAGCCTTCTTGATTTATGAATACATTCCACGTACTATTGCAACAAGTTAATCTACACTAAATGAATCAAATGTATCTATGACACATTATTAATGAATTGTGCTACATGTACACTATCAATTAAAAAGGGGAATGTTAAACAATGTCAAACTTACAACTAAAAAAATCAGAAAAAAAACACTTTAACCTTGAACAAAAAAAATTTAAACAAAATAATGTTCAAAGGTTGATTTAGATATACTAATTTTGTTGATAGGAAAAGAAAATATTTGTTAGAAAACAAATACACGTCTTACCTTTAGTATGGGAACAAAAGTTTAAAAGATGGTACATTAACAAAATGATGATACTTAATAATTTGACTTGGGATAACAAAAATGCATGACATATTAATACAACAACTCAAACTAATAGTACAATTTGATAGCATAGTCAGCTACCCAAAGTTATTTAAAAACCAAACACAATTAACAGATCAACAACCATGTATCAAATATTCAAATAGAAAGAATTGTTCTGAACATAACATGCCCTACTATGCATGTCAATAGTATTGTATTTATTGCATTCATTCAGTGTATGTTCAATTGTATTAATAGGTCTGTTGATTGAGTTAAGTCATTTCAATTGATAGTTAATAGTATGTATTCCTATGTTGAGATGTTACACTATTGTTTCAGATAAAGGGTAAAGGTTGATAACTATTGACAAGTTTGAACCCGTTGCATTTGTTTCCATCTGTTCTAAGTCATGCATATGATGTTCGTCGTTGTCGTTTGTTGAAGAGTTCATTAGTGTTTCTCGATTCTCGTTGTTGATATAGATTAGACTGGTTTTCCCGTTTGAATAGTTCAACTGACTAGTTAAATTTGGGCCCGTTGTAGTTTTATGTTTGGTGAGAGTCAATGGTCTGTGTTAAATACTGTACTTTGACATATAATGTCATATTTTTACATATTTTTTTTTACTAGGATGTATAGTTGTCTTATTGACACTCATACCATATCTTCTTACACCTATTTTGTTATTATTTGACATTGCAATACGGAAATTTTATTATTTCGTGTAGGTAATCTAATGTTTTGTAATGTAATGAAGGCATTGGCATAATGTGCTTGTTTATTTGTTGTAGGTATTGCTATACGCAGATCTCACTACTATTATCATATTACCAATCGGAATCATAACAGTATGCTACAGTGTTATCATTATTACAATACGTGGTCGGGAAAGAAATGGATTTTTGCGTGGTAAAAACAATGATTCAGGTACATATTGTTAATCTAGTTAGGTACACAGCTGATAATTTAATACACCAGACGCGTGTTTCGTTTACTAAAGATCCATCAGCGACGCTCGAATCAAAATAGTCAGAAAGTAAAAAAGAGTATTGCGACCGAACTTCCAAAAAGTCGGGCCAAATACGTCTAACTTAAAGGTAACTTATGTATGGGAAAAATCCTTCGAAGAATTCATACTTTTGTAAACAGGAAATCTATTTATAATAAATTTGATTTTATTAATAATGTTTCATGTCTATTTCTTAAATCACCCGAACATTCATGATCAAGCGAACCTAATCAAAGTCATTTTCGAATCACTAGTAGTTAAAACCAGGAAACGATGACTAAATATACCATATAAAAATTGCACACCAACATGCAGATGCTCTAAGACTGCATACCATCGTTTTACCATGCACATTATTCAAATGATAAAAAAATATATCTTATATTTGTTTTTTTTTCTGAATTAAAGAATACAATATCACAATCTACTTAACAAGGAAGGATGTTAATTTTTTAAATTTTAGATAGATAAAAATGAATGAAAATTAGCTTTTAGAACATATGATTAATCATTATAGATAATGATTGTGATACAAATGTAAGAAATAACAGCATTTCAAAGGCAAAGATCAGGACCATTAAACTACTATGCGTTGTTGTGTGTGGTAAGGAGTAACTTTGTTCACCCTTTTTTGCATTATATATACACGAGAGGTGCAACTCATCAATCTAAAAATAAATTATCAGTTAGAAATGGTATTTATTTTCTTTTTAAATGATCAATTACTAATGGTAATTTCCATTTTGAGGGAGAGTTATTGTCAAAATAAACTTTAAAATGCTTGGTCGTGTGAATCATTCCTCTGTGACCTTCTAAAATAAAAAATTAAATTAAAAAAAAAAACACATTACAAATGTCTGCTCCATTTTCATTTAAGGCATGTCTTGCATATATGGAGGACACACTAAAGAGCGATGGGGACGCTATAGTACGAAAGTCACGCTAAAGTACGATGGCACACGCTGAATGCGATGCCCTCGTACGATCAAGTCCGATGGTTCACTAAAGTATAGACCATAAGATACGTTGTTGAATTATGACGTTTATTAACATTCGTTTAAACCTAAAAATGGTATTTGCATAAATATCCTGTATCTTGCATTGGTTTGATTTTTTTTTAGTTGGAAGCGAACGAATACATTAAAATTATTGTTTGTGTTGTAGTTTACTCTGCGGTCCCCGTTAAAATGTTGTCGCTTTTATTAAATGTAACGTCGGTGAAAAGGGTATTTTTTTTAAGCGTAAGTTATAGTTTAACATGTTAATGAACTCGCTACGAAAAAGGGTAAAGCATGGAGAACACCGCCGTTTCTCCCCTCAAATTAAAATTCAAAATAGTACATTATTTACCTTTATGACATGGCCAAACTTCTTAATTTAGTAACAATTAAACCTACCGGTAAAGTATAAAGCATTTCATATCATATGTTATACTTTAGCTTCATCGCTTTTGTAAAAAGACTTCTTTTTAACATCTATTTACTAATGTTTAAGCCCTTAAACATTACTTTATCGTTACATCGCACTTAACCTTGCTATACCATCGTACTTTAGCAAACAAACAACCATCGCACTTTAGCGTAAGACACAATCGTACTTTAGCTTAGACCATGGCACTTTAGCGTGAAACACAATCGTACTTTATCATAGACCATGGCACTTTAGCGTGACCATCGCACTGTAGAGTACAAGTACACTTTAGAGTCCTATATATATTCTTACTTGCAACCAAAAGTCAGTGTTTTACGAAATATAAATATATATACAAGAACAAATATGTATTCAATATAACTATTTATTTTCTATTTGCCTGAACAAATGTATATTGAAACTACAACAAACACATTAAAATATGAGACGATTTCAAATTTAGAGCATGAGAAAAAGGTCGTTTAATAACTTCGTCATCAATATTAAACACAATTGCATTCTCTACGATTTTCTGCTACAAAGTGAGTAGCAAAATGTCAACTTCACAAAAAAAACAAGCATTGATCAGTCGAATAGTCAGATGCGAAGGATAAAAAAAACAGAGATAAACCACCATTTGTACTTATATGGTGTATACACAAGGATACAATACATAATATACGACCGTAAACAATGCATATATATATATATCACAGTAGCATGGCATGAAGATGTTACAGTAGCATGGGTTCGAATCCCGGCGAGGGAAGAACCAACAATTTGCGAAAGCAAATTTACAGATCTAACATTGTTGGGTTGATGTTTAGACGAGTTGTATATACATTATGTACACAGCCATGTATCACCATCATTGATGGTGATCCGATGGATACATCTGTTGTAGGGTTGTCACTGACTCAGACGTACTTATGAATATAATTATTTTCTGTGACTGTATCTAACATTAATTTGTAGGATCCTTTACTATTGATATTTTAGCTGATCTGTAACAATGACATCTTCATGCCTTATAGATCATGTACTGTAGTACGCCGCTAGATTAAAACTGACGTGGAAAGGTAACACATGCCCACCGGAAGCTCTTTTAATAGAGAGCCCAGGTGGTCGTGTGGTCTAGCGGGACGGCTGCAGTGCAGGCGATTTGGTGTCACGATATCACAGTATCATGGGTTCGAATCCCGGCGAGGGAAGAACCAACAATTTGCGAAAGCAAATTTACAGATCTAACATTGTTGGATTGATGTTTAGACGAGTTGTATATACATTATGTACACAGCCATGTATCACCATCATTGATGGCGATCCGATGGATACATCTGTTGTAGATCTAACATTGTTGGGTTGATGTTTAGACGAGTTGTATATATATATATTTATTATATACAACTCGTCTAAACATCAACCCAACAATGTTATATATATATATATATATCATTCTTGATATCATTAGTCAAACACACAATTTCATTAAACCGTATCATAAAATAACGTGTTAACATATTTGTGTAGGGGCCAGCCAAGGGACTCCTCCGGGTGCGGGAATTTCTCGCTGCATTGCAGACCTGTTGGTGACCTTCTGCTGTTGTCTGATCTATAGTCGGGTTGTTGTCTCTTTGACACATTCCTCATTTCTATTCTCAATGTTATGAGCTTGCAAACTGTTACAACCATATTTCCTCCTTTTAGCAAAATTGTAATTAAATCTTTTTAAATAGTACTAAAACTGCATGTTAATTGTAATTGCAATTATCATGATTCTGATATTTATAATTATATATTCACGAAAAAAATCAACTTAATATGACTTTACTTAATAATAATATCATTTCACAAATATTTTTACAGCATACATTATTTGCTGGGCTCCAATTACAATCGCAGCAGTCTTAATGCATCATGAAATAGCAGAATATGGGCTTTGGTTTAAGGTACTCTACTTACTTGCCCCGGTAAACAGCCTCGCTAATCCTTTAGTGTTTCTTATTTTCAACCAGAAAATGTTTCGTTCGAAAACGAATAAGACGAAGAAGAAAGTATTTAGAGGAACAACTTTTAAAACCGAGACAGAAACATTATCATTGGGTATCTAAATGTATACAGACGATCTGATGATGCATTTCATTATCCATGTGAAAAGTATGATAAACAAAAATGCGACAAAAGACTCCTCAGTTTAGCTAAAGAAAAAATTGATAGAAGTTCAGCCCCAAAAAACGACGAAAGATTAATCAACAAACAGCAACGATACATTTAAAAAAATACTGTGGTGAAGTAATTAAAGCAACAGGCTACCGACACAAAGTCCGGTCCTTGTTTCGGGTAGAAAATTTAGGGATTTGAAATTCGGCTTTCCATTGACACTATTTGCGTATATAGTCTTTAGAAATAATGATAGTTCGTCTGAAGTGGCCGATAAATGACTGGCTCATGTCAAGTAAGAGCAATATCTCTTACTCGGAAAAGACAACCTTGTAGATTGCATTAAGAGCATGTAAATGCTGCTAACCGGCATCACATGCATTCGAAACGATTACAGGGTTTAATAGGAGTTGTAATTTCTTTTTTCTCAATACACTATAAATAAATATGTTAAAACTTAAAGAATATATGTGTTTGCTTATTTCAATAGAAATAATACAAAATAGACAATATTTGATTTTTTTTAAAATACTTACACTTGTGAATATTTAAAGGGGGACGAAAGATACCAGAGGGGCAGTCAATCTCATAAATCGAAAATAAACTGACAACGCCATGGCTGAAAATGAAAAGGACAAACAGACAAAAAATGAACAGACAAGCAATACTGCACAGGAAACAATATAATAAATAAACAACACGAACCCCACTAAAAATAGTGGTGATATCAGGTGATCCGCAACGGTAAGCAGATCCTGCTCCACATGTGACACCCGTCGTGCTGCTTATGACATAACAAATCCAGTAAACAGTATAATTCGGTAGATAGATAAAGTCAACAGTAGTATACCAATGATCAAAACTAAAAATCGATAGAAAAAAAAGAAATCTGGGTCACAATCTAAAACCGAGGGAAACGAATTAAATATAAGAGAATGACGACATAACATTAAAATGTAATACACACAGAAACGAACTAAGTATTAGAAAAATTCCGATGAGAATAACATATATAACATCAAAACTAAATACATGAATCTGGGATAGCAAAGTACTGCGACACGTCTTATAATAATGTGACTTTACAGTCAAATATAAAAGGATACAAACGACAGACATGATAATGTCGATCAAGATTCAATTACTTCTATACGAAAACCCCTATCATGTATATTACAGTCGAAAGTCTCGCCGTTATACAACTTTCCCAACAAACCCAACGAACCCCAACAAATATGAAGATTACCAGTTTACCTATACGCAATATATGCAAAATTATACATTTTAAACATCTAACTTATATGAAAAAGGTGGGGTAACCTAACCCCAGTGACACCCCTATCAATTAAGTATTTAAGAAGTTGAATTACCCTTCAAGTATACAGGGTATGATACACAAATAAAATAGGACATGCTTCCGGCAAAACTCATGTTTATATACAAAAAATGTTCGAATGTTGCAAATGCATTAGATACAGTTATTTTCCATTGTATAATTTAAGTACCTACCACAACCTTCTAAGTTTAGATAGTAATTCAAAGCTTCAATGTAGATGTTAAACAACAAGATGGAGGTAATTTAAATTAAATCTTTTCCCCGTTGATCAAATATAGAAAAAAAAATCTAAATGTTAAACCAAACATGTGTCTTTTTATGACTTTTTTGGGGGTTCCAGTGATACTTAGAGGACAACCAAAACATAGATTTTTTTTTTATTTCAGATACATTAATGGTGTCCGAAACCTATAGGTATATATATTTTATTTCGGTTAAAAGGGTCCGAAGGATACCAAAGGGACAGTCAAACCCATCAATCTAAAAACAAACTGACAACGCCATTGCTAAACAAGAAAAAAAGACAAACAGACAAAAAATAATGCACATGACACAACATAGAAACTAGAGAATGAACAACACGAACCCCACCAAAGCTAGGGGTGATCACAGGTGCTCTGGTAAGCAGATCCTGCTTTACATGTGGCACCCATCGTGTTGTAACCGTGTTACACATCCGGTAAATAGTTAAGGTAGTTAATGCATTTGTTGCATCCTTGTTTTGTATGAGATCTTTATTATCACCGTTTGGTTTTCAGTTAAGTGTTTTTGATGTGTTTTGATAACCTGCGTGTATTGACCATTGTAGATGAATGTTTATTGAATGTTCTAATTTTATCGCTTCATAAGCATTTGATACTTCAAAGCTTTCATTTTTTAATCTTGAATGTTAAATATACAATGTCAAATGAAAAAGAAATACCAACCTGTGTGAATAAATTAAAACAAAAAGTCCGTAATAAAAAGGCAAAATAAAATGCTCAATACAACCAAGTAAAGGAAGGAAAACAACTGTCATATTCCGGACTTGGTGCAGGCATTTTCTCAAAAAAAAAAACGTCAATATTTGAAACATCCAAGTAAATATTTAGACCTCTACAGTCAAAGTTTATTGTGAATAGGTTCATGCAAACTGTTTGATTATGTGTTTGGGTGAATATCCATATGTATGTGCTTCGTATTGAAATCAACCATAAACCATGTATATCAATACGGAAATGGTAGTACACATCGAGTAGAAAAGTTCACAGGAAATGAAAAGTAAGCTACAACAAATGTAAGCTTTTGCTTGAATCAATGAATTTATCAACCAATACACATTAAGGTATCGTCATTACATCAGTTGTTTACGTCTTAAAAAAAAAATACAAATACATGAACTTTAAATCAAGTAACACATTTATTGCTGAACTTTACATCACGTCTGATAAGAACACCTCAGCATTTAGATAATATCATATATTTCTGACCCGGAAGCCAACACCTGTTATATATTTCACATTATAAAAAGACAAAATAATTAAATGAGCGATACATTTTACTATTTTTGCAATTGTGGTGATATGGAGACGATCCTAAAACAGAAGTTTGTTTTTATTACATAATCATTTGCGGAATGCATACGATATAATCATTGAGCTGTGATATCGTTTCGTTGCCAGATCGATTGAATGAATATATTATTATATTCTTTATTCCAAAAGCATTACAGCTGATAGGTATCAAGTACAATAAATATTCCAGTACATATAGTAAGCAAAATATATTACAATAGGGAAATTCATAAATATGCAATTAATACAATTTAGAAAAATGTAGGAGCATGATATTAATTAGCACTATAACAATCTTGATTAAAGTATGATATACACGTTCAACGATTACGAATTTTTTTCCGCAATACATTAATACTTCCCTAACATATGAAGTTCTTTTATATTACGAACAGATAACAATTGTATAAGTTTAAATACTGATGGAGTTCTCCGATAATAAGGTTTGATATACTTCATACGAATATCTTTGTATCCAATACATTCCAAAATAAAATGATATTCATCTTCAACATGTTTAACAGAATCACAGTTGCAAACATTACATATTCTGTCGTTTCTGTTTATATTTAAAAACCTTCCACTTTCACTGTTCAAATTATGTGCATGTATACGATACTTGCTCATTAATGGTTTATATCTAAAATTAACATGTCTACTAAGATAAAACTGCAAACCATGACTGTCATATGTGTATTTGTAAAACTGACATTTAGAAGACTCCTCAAAAAATGACATTGCTTCAGGTATAAACCTATCGTAACACGCTGTTTGAAATCAGCTATAACCAGATCTACATTTTAAACATTCTGTGCCAACCAGACATGATTTAAGCCATAATAACATAATAAATCTCTTATTTACATGACCAGTTCAAATTATTTCAACTTTTTAAATGTATAGCCTCCAGCATTTCTGCATAAGAGTTGCAATGTCAATTGTGGTATCCCCAAACTTCGCTACCATAATTTACTATGCTTGAAACATATGTATCAAATAAAGATATAAGTGTTTCTGTATTAAAAACGTTTTCTTGAATATTACTGAATAAGCTAAAAACAGTTTTTTTACCTTGATTTGACAACATTTTCGGAGTATTCGTAAAAATACCATCATAATTTAACAGCATACCTAGATAAATAAATTCATCACATAACTCAATATTCGTGATAACCATGCATGTCAAAACAAACACAATATATTTGCATATCTAGCTAAACCTCTCGCTTGCATTCCTTCAAGTTAACAACGATGTGTAAACAAACCAAACAAACATACTAGGTAAAGCATGGAACTGAAACAAAAGTGTCAATATATGTTCTATTTCAAGTGACACCAACTAATTATATAAGAGAATGCATCAGTACTAGTTGCAAAATACACCTTACCCTGTTATACATGTATCTTTCAATTTTTTCAATGGATTTCATAAAAACAAGAATAATTAAAATCATTAAGATGTTAATATATTGATTACGACATTACTAATGTCTAAATTCACAAAATGTATTGCCAAAGAAATGATAACTGAATTTCGTTTCAGTTTTAGAACGTGTCTTTGTTTTTACACTTCAAACTGATACAGTATATTTTACATTTTCATTTTGGACATTCAGTGTGAGGTTGTAAATGTCCTATGTCGTGTTATACGATTCAAGTAGAAATGCCATGACTGTTTTTGTGTAGTATCATGATTTAATAACCTTGTTTTTCTTCAACAAATTTCAGGTTCTTTATATTTTCAAAATGTATATATAATTCATTAACAAACAAAAATAATCTGAAGTTAGATTCCTCTGTTTGAGAACATGTGAAACCTAATAATTTAAAAAACAACAACTCGGCAGAAAAAAACCAACATTTGTGTCAGCAACCTTATGAATCTCAGTATCTAAGAATAAACCTGACCAAACTATTTTATTTAACAATCGACAATGTTTGCCAATATATGTCTTCTCTTCTCTTTTTATTTACCCCTTTTGTGACTTTTATTATAAATAGAATTATATTTCATTAGATATTAAGTATAAACTATGTTTGGTAAAATATTAACACTTTCCGTTTTGAATGAATAAAGAAATGATAAATAAGATTCATTGCAGTTCCACATAAAAGGACAGTGACACTACTGAATTTCCTTTAATAGTTGTTATTATGTTTCATCTACACAAACCTTAGTAGGGTACTAGTATTAAATAGAAGTTGTAACTTTCAGATAATCCGTTTAATACCATCATCAACTTGCATCAGCGGAACTACCACCTTGTAAGACAAATAGAGAATAATTTGTTTGCCAAATAGCAGTTGCATCTGTGGCTGTTGTTAAACCGCATAACGAGCAACTACTGACATCAGATAAGTTCCAGAGACTTGTGATATATTGCAGCAAGTCATAATGATTTTCTAATGATACATATCTTATTTGCTTTTCTAACACTCTTCGTATATCATTGAACCTTGCTAAGTGATATATTTAAGAGGCCCATTACCTCTATTCATTACATAGTAAGATGCCTCCTGAGATTGTCATATTGTTAACGGTAATTTAAATCAGTAACGTATAACAACAGCATAACAAGACTGTTTAGAATTCCTATAAATGTCTGATTGCATGAGTATTAACCCATCCGCTGATTGGATTTATAACAAGCAATTGCACGCGCCGCTAACATCTCGTATATCTTTATTACAATCGTTTACACAATGAGATAATCAATGTTAGGTATGTTATGCCTACTGTTTAAAAGTTTTTTTATCCTGCAATTAGCCATCTAGTATGCAAATAACAGGTATACCAATGCATTTTTGCTTTTTTTGTACATGTGAACCTCCTGTTACCCTACTTCCATGTCAAGCAAGCTGGATTATTAATACTTATTTTTCATAACCAGTTCATTTTGTGGTCCTCTTCGCGGTCTGCGTTTCAACTTTGTCGATTTCTTTGAGGAATTAAAGACAATGATTTAGATTTTTCAAATAACTGCTGCATGTTTTAAGTGTTGGGGCAAATTTCAAGATAAACACTATACGGTACATTGTCGGAAGGTATATGTATCTTTATATATATTGGTATGTTGTTCAAAACAAATTTCTGACAGTCACGTGAAATAGATACTAGTATTCACATGTTTCTGGTAAAATGAAGACATACAGTTACAAAAAACAACAATGACTGCACACTTAACAATATAATAATCACGTAAAATTATAATTGTAATGGTAACTTAAATATATACAATTGAAATGTATTGTATATTCAGCCTATTTTAAACACACCATGTCGTGTGCTGTACAAGACATGAACGATGAAAAAAATATCAAATATAATAACATATACACATATTATTCGGTGTTTTTTATAATCCTAAAAAAATGTAAAATTAACAATTAAAAATTTTTTTTAGAAATAAAACAAAGGTCAGTTTACAACAATTACAAACGATGCGCATAAGTTTTGTGTGGATTCTTTTTTGAAAATTACGTTTTTTTTTTATAGTTTTGTATCATTTCGTCTAGCATACGCACCCGTTTCTTTTCTGTTCTGTAAAATCTTAACTTATAAATGTTAGAATGTTGGTGAAATTTTGAAATTTCCCCCCGCAGACAATATTTTCATATTAGGGGTTTTCGCTGGAATTGGTTACCATCTTATTAACTAATATTGTGTCCTTTCATACATCATTTTTTTTACTTTCAAAACTTTCGATTTTTTTTCTATTCGTTGTTTATTTGAAGTTATGTGCATTCCGAACAAACCATAACGACATACTAGATGCAATCTCTTATTCTATCTCAGAAATTTTAAAATTGTATTAAAATAGAAAGTTGTTTAAATTATTTGTTATAAGTTACACAATATTTATTGTTCGATCAGACCAAGGCAATAACGTCATCAGAGAATCAGATTATCTGTATAGATAAAATTTATGTAATAGTGACATTCTCTTTATTGAAGATGAATATTGTAAAGTTCTGCTCAGGTTGAAGGGCAAGTGTGTGAAAAGTTTTGATTTAAAAACACATTAAGATTGTTCTTTGTACGTGTTGTCAAAAGTAACCATGCCATGATTTATTTCAAACAGTGATTAATTTGTCTTGGTGAGTTTGACTGCTTACAAACATTCTTCACAGCTAACAACATATTTTATCAGCACTTGTTAATCACCAATTAACAGGTCAATTATTTACAATTCTAAAGCTCCCAATTACATCTTAGTGCAATAAATACACATTTCGAATCCTTTTAACAATTATCAATTATAAAAGATTCTGTGGGAGGATATGTTATCACTTTTTATTTATTCAATATTGTATTTTATTCCTTTTTTTTAAGATAAACAGCAAATGGAATGTAGATCGGCGCAAATGCAAAAAGGCAGCTGACAGATTTTAAGGGGGATGTTATACTTCTCAAAAGCGGACGACTAATTATAAAAAGAGAACACCTTTGCTTATATTTGATATAAGTATAACATACTCTTAATCATCACATGACACTGATTTTTTTTAAGTTTTATTTATATTCTTAAGTAGCAATAAAATAGACGAAATGAATGATCATTTATAATTACAAAAAAATAAATAATTCATTGAAGAGGTAATACTTTTTTGTAAACAACTCAGACATCATTTAAAAGTAGAACAACAAAAACACTGAACTCCGAAGAAAATTCCAAACGGAAAGTCCATATCAAATGGCAAAATCAAATGATAAAACACATCCAACGAATTGAAAACAACTGTCAAATTCCTGACTTGTTACAGGCATTTTAAAATGTAGAAAATGGTGGCCTCAACATGGTTTTAAAGCGCTAAACTTCTCACTTGTATGACAGTCGCAGCAAACTGCATTACTTTAACAACGATGCTTGAACAATTTATTTACACCATGTGAACTGAATTATTACATCATTGTTAGTTTGATTCAATAATAAGGTTATTCAACTGTCCTATTTGTTTTAAGCATGAAAATATACAATTGTTGCTTACAATGCAACATGACGCACACGTTAAGAACTGTAAATAGTACAATAATGTCGAAGTACTGATAAAGGTACTGGAATTGATAGGTACGTTTCCAATAGTTCAAATGTACAGTGGTCTATCGAGACAAGTACATGAGCATACGTTGTACATGTTGTAGTACCAAGCCATTGTTCCGATACTTCCAGAAAAAATATTTATAAAATTTTAAAATGCAAGTTTTAACAAGATGCTGTTGTATATTATGTTTTTCTATTTTTTTAATTAATGATGCTGATAGCAATAGACACTGTTTCACAGGAGGCTTGTAATTAATCAAACGTTCCCACTCGTGTCAAAACCAATGTGATACATACAGTATAAGCGTATCATAATTAGCTTTACAAATTGTCTTAGTACACGATACTATGTTACTGTCAAACAGAATCAAAACAAACAAAAAATAATAAGTACACATTTTATAAGAGAAAGGGAGATTCTTTCTTGTCAATTATTCGGCGTTTCCGTTTGTTTATCTGAAGTATAGTAAAAACTATTTAAAATGAATGTTGTAACAAATGGTCACAGATCGTTATAATCTGCGTGTACTCTTATATTATACAATATGAACTTTTACACCTGTAAGCGCCGTAGATAATGATAATGTATTGATATTTAAAGTTAAGTGGTAAATATTACATGGTCTTCAGAACTTCATAAAGGGTTTGAGTTCAAGTGGTTAATATCTAATGCTTTCAAAACAAAAATAAACTAATGAGATGTGAATTGGAACAGTGCTTTAAACTCGACCAACGCAACTAACCGAGTGCTAGTTCAAAAGATGACAGTCCGCAAGGAGACATCCTACTTTGTTTAGACACATTATCCTGTATCTGTGCAGACATATGCCGTGGCCTTAATCTTTTTGTTCCCTTGAGGAGGGGGTTGGGGAGGAGGGGGCAATAAGAAAGAAGTATAGTTTTTAATAAATTATAATAGTATACCCCTGCCATTAAACACACACATGTATAGCCAGAAGACAATAACTGTTCAGCGCTAACAAGCATTAGAAAAGTATATGTATACATTCCCGTATAACATAAACCAGGTCAATTTATGTCCTACATTACCGGTAACTAGAAATTCCAGATAAAGGTACAGAGTGTATATAACACATTCAGTTCTATTACTCCCAAATGCTACCGAGCTTGTCGGAGAAGCAACACGAGCCATATTCTGAAATCTTTGGTTTTATCCGGACATGGATCGGTATCACAAACTCGTGCATTCGAGTCGAACATATTAATGTAACAATGCGATTAGGCGGCGGATATAATCCAGAGAGTTATTCTGTTCTCAAAATTGTTATGGCAGAGAATAGACAAAAATTGAAATCAATCCAAAGGTATTTTCTCGAACCCCTTTTTAAACAGATATTTTTTTTCTTCTCTTTTTCAAACGTATTGTATATACAATTGCATAACCACCTGGGGCCTGGTTTTCGAATGTATCTTATAACTAATACATGTCTTATGATGGTCTTACAACATGTCATAGTCGTAATATATGTTTTCAAAATTGTCATAACTTTTGTCGTAAACTTAAGACCCCTTGTGACATGATGACGTATGATAATCTTATGAATGTCAACTAACATTTTAATTACTTTTCATGTATAATTTCATGTTAATTGCAATAATATTATTAGTTGTGTTCCTTAATTAGCTAATAAGTAAAGATTTCTTTTTTCTCAACTACGTGAACTAAAATTTGATTCTCCTGCGACATACATTTTGAAATTCTTTTCTAACTTATGGTTTTGTATAAAAAAAAAAATATACATATTATTTTTTCCTAGGAGATTTAATAGAACTATATTAACGATTTTGCACTAGCATTTCGTTAAGCGGGTACTTGATGTACCGAATCTAAAAAGTGTTGACGATTAAATAACAATGCATTAATGAAAATACACGAAAGCGAAGTTCAAGATTCCTTTTATATTACACACTAAATTTAAACAAATTATCAATTCATATTTCAAGTCCTTTTTGTATAAATTTTCATGTTAATTTTCATGAAAAAAATAAAATATTCGTAAATATTGAGAATGGTAATAATAAATATGTTAATACTTTTCATTTTCATTTTTATTTTTATCATTTTTAAATCATTATTTAAAATACTAGAAATCTATGTTCATTTACATGTATGACAGTCAAAAGAACATCATAGCTTTGACTCCCATAAGACAGTTTTTATTTATAGCCTATGACATATCATATGATAGTCATAAGTTTATCATAAAATATGCCCTAAGATATATCTTATGATATTTTTTGAAAACCAGGTACCTCGTTATCTAACTCAGTCATATACAATTGTGTCAAACATATGCAGTCTATTAAACTTGATTACAGTATAGTTAGAAAAAACATCATAGGGTAAACGGACAATGCTGACACGACAAATTCCACAATTCGAGTGTTCACACTTTTTCTTGATATTTCCTGCTTTTTTTATATATATATCAGCCCTTTCAAGTCTGCAAAACATACAAATCAAGAAATGATCTAGTATAATTAAAAGGGTGTTTGGTATTACCACCAGTCGTAGTGCATTAGATTAAGTTTTCAGGCGTCAAATTTTATTACTTTCGTCTTCCTGGATGTCTTTCAAATGCTACATTACAGAATAATGTCTGCCTTCAAGTCTTAATAATCAAAATTCAAAAAAACTAAAGAAATCCATTATTGAATAATGCACAATTCGCATGTTTAAGATGTTGTTTACATGCAAGTGAGCACGCACTAGTCAATGGAACGGTTTATTCTGCAAACATTATTCTGCTCGAAGTTATGCAAGTGTAAGGCAAACACGCTTTTTATGAAATAAAAAAAATAAAAACGTTTTATCGCGTCATTATACTAGGATAAATGTATGTATGTTTTTGTTTAAGTTATACATTAACTGCAAACAGTGGAGGATTATTGTGTGCTTGTTTGTGATACTATAATCGTTGATGTTACAGATTAACTGTTTCATGTTTTCATGCATAATTCAATTGGTCGTAACTACAATTGTTTTTTGTCTATGATTCGGATACTTTAAATGTCAATGTTACGGATACATCTTCTGCATGTTTTTGTGCAAGTTACATTGTAGAGCAGAAACCAATGATTTAACAAATTCATATTTTTTAACAAATGATTGAACGTTAACTGTAAGCCGGTTGCATAAAAATGAAAGCTAAATGTAAAACATAGAGGATAACATTGTTTTTTCATAACTAGTTTTAGTATTTGTAATGCATAAAATCATTCGAAAGAATAATTGGCGTTTTGTCTGTGTTTTATGTACCATAAATGTCGATGTCACAGATAAATCGTCTGCATTGTATAAGTGCAATCTACATTAAAGAGCAGACACTACTAATTCATCAAATCTTCATTTCATATTCGTTTACAAATGATTAAACATTTACTTAAAATCTGGTACATAATAATGAAATATAAAATGAAACTTCCAATGAATAAAGTTAATCGACATTTACATTTAAATAAATCAAATGATTGTCAATTGGGAAATGAGAAGATACAGGGTATATAACAATGAAACAACAATCCACCAAATTTCAATGGAAGTGCATGTAAGCAATTGCAGGCAGTAGTTTAGCCTTCATCATTGAGAAAACAACTTACCGTATGGTCGACTATTTATAGTCCTGACAAAACAATTTAGAAAAACAAAACAATTGAGCAAAAAATGGTATAATGTATGACTTAAATTTACAACAAATATAAAGAATGTGGCGGGGTGACACATTTTTGTGAGCGCTTAACCGTAACCAGGGGCAGTGTTGTACCAGTACAATATAAGAGTTTGTTTTCTGTAAATCTAATTCTTTATTATAGTATTATATATTATTATGTTATAGAAAACTAAATAACAAAATTAAGATTGAAAACATTCTAAAAATAAAACAAACTTATACTTATAGATCTTCATAAACGAAAGTATAGATCTGAGAGTAATTGCAGTACTGACAGCAAGATATCTCCCTTAAATTGTACCCCATTAATATTTTTGATATTTCAAATGTTCACATGGATACAATGATTTTCTTGTGTAACATGGTTGAAAAAAAGGTCGATAAAAAAAACTCCGAAACAGTGGCAAACGCTTTTGTTCGGCAATGCAACGTAGCCGCTGTGTTCATAGTTTGGTTTAATATAATTACTCGGTTTTAGACCTACATAGTATGTAATTCGGGTTATGTTTACTTGATACACATATACACTCGTGTCGTCCTTATTTAAAAAAAAAACTTGATGGGGTGTTTTTATTTCTGTATTACACATTTAAAGGCGATAAATTTCTATTTTTGGTTTATTTTTTTATTATTTTCTTTATTATTCGTCTATTTGATACATTATTCGCTATTCTTTATAATATGGCATCCTTTTGATTTGTTACTTTTTCCAAATTTTCTGTTATTTAGGTTCATTTGCAAATGCATTTTCTTCCGTACTATTATAAAATATTTATATAATTTTATCTCGCCATATAATTGAATAGATGAAGTGGCTTCTTTAATAGATCGTGCTACCCAACGCCAGAAAGACAATAATTGTAGATATCCAAATCCTTAAGATAAAAACGATTTTTTTGCAAAGCCAATACCTTAAGCTTACTTTTTTGTCCGGTCGTTGACATTTCGTGCGGTGCATTGCCTTGTGAATATTTGTGACTGGCAATAAATATACATCAAAGCAAAAACCAAATTGCTTTCGATTTTTTTTATAAATGCCGTAACATTCAGAAATATATCTTTAGAAGTACTTTCGATGTAGAAAAATAATAATTTAAGATTCGGTTGTTTCATCTTCTATTTTATTGCTATTCTGAATTCCCTTTAAAATGTGTATTTGGTGGTTCATTTTTTTGCAAATTAAGTTGAAAATAAATTGCACAGTGTTTTTCATTGTGAATTTCTTGTTTAGTAACAATTCAGATATTTTTGGAGACTTTTTATAACCTCATGTGAAATAAATTTACTATTATAGTGAAAAATTCAATCACTAACCTTTGGTTTTATTTACAAAAAAGCACCATATTTCAATTCTACGACCAGGCAAAAATTAAAGAATACACATTTCTCTTTCCTAAAAGTTAGAATTGAGCCTGCAGATAGGGTGATCCATTAAAGTTGAAAAATTGTTTGCTTGGTCAACCCACCACTAATAGTACAATTATTACACTTACAATTACTTTTAATTTAATAATAGTAACAGACAACATTCATTTCGAAACCTTAATTAAATTTCTAGTCAGAACAGATCGTTATGTGCTTAACATTTTTCCAATGTTAGATGGATGTCTGCGTGTACTGTTATGTTGAATATATAATATTGACTTCTACACCTACATGTATAAACGCCGTAGATAATGATAATGGATTTTTGTTTAAAGTTAAGTGTTAAAAATACTACGTTCTCTCCAGAACTAAAAGTGTTTAAATTGAAGTGGTTTATATATATATTGCTTTTCAGAACAAGAATACAATAATAAGATGTGAATTGGAACAACGCTTTAAACTCAGCCGTGCTTTCATCTAGCTAGTTCAAAAGATGACATTCCGCAATCATACCTAGTCTGGGACACAATATCCGGTCTCTGTGCAGACATGTGCCATGACCTTCATCTTTTGTTGTCGGGGAGGGGGACAATGAGACTCATTTTTTTCTAATTTGAATTTTATTTTACTAGCTGTCATCTATCTGACAATCACATGAATGAGCAGGTGACACTTACTGTTTGTCACTCACACGGATAAGAAAGGTGTGCAGTCCCGTAAACTAGGATTAAACAGGTTAAATTATGTCGTATATTTCCGGTAACTCGAATACCAAATAGAACTAAGTACAAAAAGCATATTACACGATTCATGTAATTTCTCTTACTCCTTAGACAGTAATGTCATATGCATTTCGGAGAAGCAGCACATGCGATCATTTGAAATCTTTAGTTTCATACGGACATGGATCGATATCACAAACTCTTGCATTCGATTCAAACATATATGTATACAGATAGCAACGCAACAACAGCGGCGGATATAATCCAGAGAGTTATTCTGTTCTCACCATATTTATCCAGATACCTACTTTGTTCTAAACATTTGTATGGCAAAAATAGAACTATTCAAATCTTTCCGAAGTTATTTTCTTAAAACCCTCTTTAAAATGATATGTGTTCTCTTTTCCAAGCGTATTTTTTTAGAATTGCATTAAACAACTTGTTATTTACCTCAGTCATACGGTATACAAATGTGACAAACTTATGACAATGCTGATTTTTAAAACTTGACTAAAGTAAAGTTGGAAACACATCAAAAGTGCACGGACAATGCTGACACGACAAATTCCACCTCACGAGTGTTCACACATTTTCTTGATATTTCATGCTTTTTGTATATGTATATCAGCCCTTCAAATTCTTCAATAAATACAAATCAAGAAGTGATCTAGAATAATTAAAAGGGTGTTTGGTATTACCACTACTCGTCGTGTATTAGATTAAGTTTCCAGGCGTCAAATTTAATTACTTTCGTCTTCCTTAATACCTTTCAAATGCTACATTACAGAACAATGTCTGCCTTCAAGTCTCAATAATCAAAATTCAAAAAACTATAGAAACCCATTATTGAATAATGCACATTACGCATGTTTAAGATTTTGTATACATGCAAGTGTGCACGCAATACGTCAATGAAACGGTTTATTCTGCAACATTACTATATTGCTTGAAGTAATGCAAGTGTAAGACGAACACGCTATTTTTGAAAAGAAAACATAATAAAAACGATTTATCTCATTATTTTAGTATAGATGTCTAAATGTTTTTGTGAAAGTTATACAATAACTGCCAATAGTAAAGGATTACTGTCTGCTTGTCTCTGTTTTATATACTATAATCATCATTAATACAGTTCAGATTAACTGTCTGCATGTGTGCATGCATAATTTCATTTGTCGTAACAACAACTGTTTTCTTGTCTCTATTTCAGATATTTAAATGTCAATGTTACGATTAAATCTTCTGCATGTTTTCGTGCAAGATACATTCTAAAGCATAAACCAATAGTTAATCAAATCTTTATTTCGTATTAAACATTAACCAACAGTCGGATGCTTACAACTGAAATCTAAAGTGATGTACATGTAGTCACTTTCAAATGAGTTTTCATTTATCATGTTTATAATCCAAGTATTTCCAATGAATAAATTTATTCGAACGAATGAGTGTCCTCTTGTCGGTATTTCAGATGCATGTACTATAAACGTCGATATCAGAGATAAATCTTCTAAGAACAGTTCTCCTGACACATTCTGACAGATTTAATTATAGGTCAGAAGTGATCTCCACTGTATTATATATATCATGATACATTCATTCCTATATATAAACAAAAATGATGTGGTACGATTGCCAATCAGACAACTGTCCACAAGAGACCAAAATGACCCAGACATTAACAACTATAGGTCATCGTACGGCCTACAACAATGAGCAAAGCCCATAACGCATAGTCAGCTATAAAAGGCCATAATGGAGTTAATGTAAGCGATAATAGGCAACCGTACGGCTTTCAACAATAAGAAAAAACCTTCATAATTTGGTTTGATAATAAAAGGCCATTAAAAAGCCTCGACATGAAAAATATCAAAAAAATCAATCAAGAAAACTATCAGTCTAAAATATGAGTACAATTAACGAAAAACGTAAAGAATCTGGAAGGGTTAAACATGCTAGTAAGCACGCAACCCTAACCTTAGAGTTTCTGTAAAAGTACAACATGTACGCAAGTTTTGTGTACATCCCATTTTTGTATTATTGTAGTACATGCATCTAGGTGACGAAATTTAGATTTGATTCAATGAAAAAAAAACATAGTTGAGGTGGACGTGGACAGGCACTTAAACGTACCAAAATCAAAAGATCTGAGAGAACTTGCAGTCACTGACAATTAGTGACCGCCGTTAAATACTACCCCCTTAGATATTTGATAGTCCGAAATGGTTATCTATAATACCTGTGGTTCGTCTAAATCTGTGTATACATTTGTATAGGGAGATACATATCCTCCTCGGTATACTCCTAGGAAAAAGGTTGTTAATATGTAGATTTCAAACACCGAAACAGTGGTAAGTTATCAAAGGTACCATGGTCATAATTTAATATGCCAGACGTTTTGTAACGTATCCGCTGTTTCATAGTTAGTATGGTTTGATATAACAACTCTCGTATAGACCTTCATAGTATATAGTTACATTTTTTTATTTGATACACATTTTACTCATGGTGTCCTTCTTTTATAAAAAGTATATAGTATTTATTACATATTTTAAAGCTATTTCTTTTCATCTTTAGCCCTTTAGCCCTTTTCCCCAAAAAACAAGTCTTTTTTTTTTTGTATGCACAAAATAATAAACTATAAACTAAAATTAACGACAACCACTGAATTACTTTCTCCTGGGATAAACATTATTTGAAGTTCTGAATTGAATTCTAATGCATGTGTAAAACTGTACATGTATAATAAATGATTATATGAAGAAAGGCATACCATTTGTATATGATTCTTTCGAAATAAATGTATACCAAACTCTGCGAAGCGCATGCACTCATACAACGATTTCTGGACCATAGCATTTTAAAGAATTGATTGAAAAAAATTATATTGAGAGCTAAGTTATATGATTTAAACAGATCATTACACTTGTATTCCTCAGTGGTCTTTGGTTTACCGAATAAAACGTGCCATAAGGTTTGAAACACTTTAATTAAGTTATCAAATGTACATCTTTATAACCCTTTACATTCAGTTTTTAGAGGCGACAGAAAAACAATTAAAAGAATTGTATTGTTGCATACACAATAAATAGAATTAAATAGAAATGTAAAAAAAAAATATGGTACACGAAATGTAGAATATTATTCGTCATCAACGTTTTTTCATGGTTTTCTACGGTTAAAAATGGAATTTAGAATTAAATTATCAGTCTGTAATATTTTTCTGTCTATTCGAAATAACGTAATAAATGTGGTGTACACTGTAAATAACCCGCTACGCGTGTAAGTCAGTGTGCACCAATTTTTCATGTTATTTCTTCATAGACAGAAAAAATATTACAGTAATTCCTAAACATTTGCTAAACTAAAATTCTGTGACAAATTACTTTCGTATCCTATCCTAATCTGATCTTCTCGTGCAATCGTACCGATTTCTCAGGTTCAACGTCAAATATTGCTGTATTTGACGCGGAAGTCCGCTTACGTTCTTGAGCATACTATGTCCGAATTCAAGACTATCCCAAGTTTACCTACCTAGGTGTTATCTGACATTATAATGTTAAGATCTCCTGTATACACACATTGGTTTCTCATACCGATCCTTATCAAAAGTTCACATTGGAACACAGATATGATTCACATTTATAGAAACACTGTCACGAGTCAGTCAAAAGGTAAGGACATTGTCTTATTTATTTAGGTACAAACGATGTTAATATATGTTATAATCGACAAGGGTGGTACATCGCGGTGGGGGTAGGGGTGGTGAAGAGGACTGTATGAGGGTCTGTATCTATATCTATAATATCTATAATATTTACGGAAAAGAAGAGAATGAAAACTGTTACAAGTCAGTTAAAATGTTCGTTAGAATAAAGAAGAACATTTGATCTAATTCATATACATTGTAAGTACAAGATATGTTAGGATACATTATATTCGACAAGGGTAGTAAACTCTGGATGCGGCGTAAGTGTAAAAGACTATATGAAAGTCAGGACGTAGTTTACAGAATGGAGTATAATAAACAATACTAAAAAAAACGGGACCAACGAACGATTAATTCGGTTATACAAATATAAAGAATAGAGAATAATGGGTTAATAATAAAGAAGAATAGATAGTGCGAATGTATATTAATGGATTATCAAGATCTTAAAACTAGAGAATAAAGTCTGATACTTAAGGACAAATAAGATAGAGAAAAGTCATTACCAATTGTTCAGTCTAAAGATTTTTTTATTTCTTATCATAATGTACTCTTGTTTGTCTGTGGCCTGTTTGTCTTTTGTATATATCAGTGGCATTATGGGTTGGTTTTAGACTGAATGTCCCTTTGGTATCTTTTGCCTATCTTTTTTTCCAACGAAATGATTATTTAGTGTATGCACATGATAATACCTAGGAGAATACATGCAAAAAGATGCACCGAAGAGAAATTACCGTTTTAGTGGATTGGTGTTTAACGCCACTTTTGAAATTATTGTGATATTGCATTGCAGTTAATTTGTATTGGTGGAGGATTCCGAGGAGGCAGAGTGAATCTGACCATCGGTAGAAAAACTGGAAATTCTAGTCAATTCATATATTCGAGCGCACTTTCTAAGTGCGGGATTCGAACTCACAACCGTAGTGTTGACTGACAATGTCTGTCTAAAATGATACCTATTTGGACTCACTTAATATCGTGTCTGTATATAATCTGCCAAAGAACTATATTTCTCAGAAATACATGTTTAATGTATGTATAAAATGATGCTCAAGGGCGTCTTTATCATCATGCAAAGGAACATAATCTTGTATAATCTTTGTGTTAGTGATGGCTTAGCGGTATCTCTCTGAACTTAATGTTTATATATAATGATGAACGTCTTTATATAACGCTGTGCAGGGAAAATATCTTAAAATATAATCTCTATATTTATGATGACCAATGGTAATCTCTTTTAACATTGTGATACCAAGTAGAAAGAATGTGCATTATGTCTGTATGTTATTATGTATCCAAGGGACTTCCTTTACATATCCATAAACTATGACACACAGTGAGATTACTCTTAAACATGTAAAAGTAATAAAAAAATAGTGACCTTCTACATCACGTGTGTTAATAATGATTCCCATGGAAAATATTCATTCTTGTAATTATACCATAAAGGGATAAATATTAGTCCCGAAAACACAAGGAGATTACCATTTTTGTTAATGATGTCCAATAGGAATATCTCTTAAAATTCTGTTTGTTTAGAACGATGCCAAAGAGGAATATATCTTTTTATAATGATGTTATTGCGAATTGTTTTCCTTTTAGATTTTGCAAAACATGAAGGCCTTGGTATGGTTTTTGGCCTTATGGATGTATTGTGTTGTTGAATGTCATCACAATGTCAGAACAGACAGATGGAATGAAATCTCACATGTTCTTCGTGATTTAAATTACAACAAAACCGACCCGCATGATTTGATCAAATCTGTATTATACCAGATGCGTGGTATTGAGCGATATAGAGTAACATGGAATCGATGTGTCATTAAACCAAAAGCCAAACATTTGAACGAAGTACGTTCAAATAATTAGTTCTAGTTGTATTTTTTTTTTTTAACGACTATTCTAATCAAAACATGCAGCTTCATGCAATTACTAATTAACAAAAATAAAATAAGCATGCAAATATAAAGACAACACATTATTTTTGATTTTAAACCTCAGGAGTCAATGTCCGTGGGGCTCCCAGCTGTATATACATTAAATGGGAGACCATGCAATCGGTAAAAACACATAAACTATGTATAAACTCAAAAGGAAAAAAGATAAATAATTTAGCTTTGACATATACATGATATACAAAAGGATTTAACAGTAACTATATATTATAACGCTTAAAAAAATAGAGCAAAAGGACAGAAATAAAAAGTATGAAATGTCACCTACATGTATGAGGCAACATTAAATAGAAACGGTTTTTTATTGTTTATTCCGAGTCATTGATCATGTTGATAACGTTTTACAATACAAGTTATATCTTTTATTACAGTATATTGAGTCGGACCAATTCTTACAAAGTTTCATCTCCAATGTAACATGTGGACACGGTGTTTCAGAGAACAACTTCGAATATCTCACTACCCTGTCTTTATCAATGGCTGTTCATCTAGAGAGATTTGTATGCCCGCATAAGAGTATAAAGGAATTTCACCAAGTCTATCATATCTTATACGGAAATCCTGGATCATCAAATATAAGCCAATTACTTGGAACTGTTCGACGTTTTTATAGACCTGGAATGTCTCCAAAACAATCACATATGACGTACAAGAATAGACTACAGGTATTCATTTATACTTTAACATGAAAAAAATCACTTCCTACGTTCTTTCCTTTATTTTATTGAAGAATTATTTCATTTTATGATTGTTAAAGCTTACTTTTGCTGGGGGACTTTAGAATTTTACTTGGAGTTGAGCTTTTATTTTGTTAATTCTCTTTTTGGAAGCCACGAAATTAAATATCCACAAAAATAGGGAAAGATTTTCACAGTGTGATTGTTTTCACTAAATTAATAACTTGTATACTCTCATTGGAATCTTGTTCTGATTTTTTTTACAAGTGACAACACGTATTTAAAAAAAACCAACAACACTCTATTGAATAATAATACTTTCCAGTTTTAACTCTTTTTTTTGTGTTTTCAGTGTTCAGTCAATTGTATGCCATTATTATACTTTCAGTGCTTGCATCCTGCAATAATTGAGGAACATATACACAGACTAATTAACAGTCATCAAAACAACAGGGAAATGATAATAGAAGACAAACACGACGATATCAAGATTATACTCAATGGTAAAATCGTCTCCTTAGAGCCATACGTAAGTTATAACACACACTATGACTGTTTGCACAAATAGCCGAATATCGCCAACAAAGATTTGAAATGGGATCACCGGCTTAAATTTGTCACTAGACACATGAGTACCCCCTCCCTAAACCCCCAAAAAAACAACAACAAAAAAACACATAGAAACACAAAAACCATAGCAAGCGTAACACTACAGAATAACAGTTTTACATAATTGTTTCACTTACTAGTATTACTGTCTTTTTTTAGTAAAGCAACACGTGACTTCGTACACATTTTATATTATGAGAGCGGATATTGTTCATAAAAATATTGATAATTTTCAATTTTTTTTCTTTCTTATTATTATTATAATAGTATGAAATTTTAAAACTAATTCTTATGAATGGTTTCCGGGAAGTTGATATTGCAATCAAAATTAGAAAACAATTTCTTTAGGTGCATTCTATACTTTACATCTTCAAATTTAGATTTTGCAAACATTTAAAAAATATTATCAGTGACGATCGAATCCGAAAAAAATAACATAATTGATTGTATCATTACATGACTTGTGTACAAGCTTTTTTATCATTGTTTTTATATTCTGATGCATTTCAAAGAGGCATCAATATTTAAATCAAGACATAGGTTTTAAAGTGGTCAAGTCGTCATCGTCAATATCAATTGCGCATTCTTTATCAGTTAAAACATATATTTAAAGAGAAAAAAACTAATGATAGTTCATGCAATTTTTCGTTTAAATCATTATGTATCAATAGATGTTATAAATGATTTTTTTTTACTTTCATTACCTATTTTTTTTTATCCATATTCTGTTGTATTACACATTTTGTAACAATCCTTGTGTAAGGTTTATTGACTACATAATTGCATTTATATTCTAACATGTCGGTCAAAATACTGCATTGTTTTTCTATATCACGGGGTTTTGGATGGGGAGCGATTATTTTGTGAAAATGAGACTCCTCAATATTACAGATGAACTTTCTCACAGTAATAATGAAGAATCATTCATCTGTGGCTCAAAACCAGCCACGACTAAATCGGCCTCCACGTCTTAATGTCTTAATATCATTCTAGTAGCTTTGAAGGAAGAGTGTGTACTTAAATGCTATTTTTGTCGGATTTGACATTTATGTTTCACTTAATATTGTTTTTATTGTTGATCAGTCATGTTTTCTTTCTATTATTTTTTATTTTCAATTTTATAAATCACTATATTTTTTCTCCAGATGTTTAACTCAATACCACAGAACGATGAGTCAGACCCAACAATAAAACCAGAACACCAATCACATGAGAGAATAACCATCAAACCATCACATCAACATAAATGTCCTCGAGTTATTGTACCGAGAACATCGCAAAGACCAGATCCTCAACAGTTTATGAGAATGCAACGGATCCTTCATTCAGTTTCTTCGAATATCGTTTCTGCAATTTTAAGAGGTATCGTTAATTTGTTTTCTTCTGCAAAGTTCCTTTTGTTTAAATCTCACCAGACACGATCATGTACAGAGGCAAAATATTGGAAATATTATTATATGCGTATTACAGAAATTGTAAAAAATTTAAGAATTTGATACATAGTTATTGTTATATATGTATTAAAACTAGGGCATATATCTACTGTTGAA
Organism: Mytilus trossulus; assembly: GCF_036588685.1. NCBI lineage: Eukaryota > Metazoa > Mollusca > Bivalvia > Mytilida > Mytilidae > Mytilus > Mytilus trossulus. Next base: position 5,602,456 of record NW_026963295.1, read on the forward strand.
ATTTTAATTTATAACAGCCTTTCAAAAAGAGAACACTCCTAGTCTTCTTTCTTCCCTCTGATTTTTACAGTTAATATTTCGTGTTTGTAACAGAGATTTCCTAGTAATAATCTTATATAAAATTGATATTTAATTTAGTCTTTCAATCTTAATAAGATAAGTTGAGAAACAAAGAAGCGGAACATAATATTGGAATTGTTAAACTCATAAGGGGAAAACTGTCAGCAAAATACAAGTTCCCATTCCCTTTTTGGTGTGTTTTTGATTGTTATGTTTTCACAGTTTTTTTTTTTCGATCATAATTACTGAATGAAAATGTATAGAAATATTGGTATGAAAAACAGCAATAACATGTGCACAGTTAGAATATGTAAACAGTATATATATATTACAGGTGTCAACATATACGACGATAAGACATATTGTCTAGTTGATCATCTTGAGTACATCATGCGTCATTATGGACACCATCATAATAGTTACATGGATGAGACAGGTAAAATATATGTTTAATCAGTAAAATTGGTACATTGGATATTGTTATTTCGAAGACGCATTTTAAATCTTTTGATAACTGATCATGACGATAAAATAGTATTGGCGTAATCTTGAAAACCGAATACTTCGACTCTTTTATACTGAAAATATTAGATTTTGACATGTCTGCTTATTAACCTAACCGTATATAAAGTTTGGTACGTCATAACAAGTCATTCTGGTTCATTCAGATGGAATGTACGTGTAATTAAAACTATTTATAGACTCCAGTCTTCTAATCAGATAATGTTTATATTTGAACTTAAAATAAAATATTTTATCTGAGCAACGCTGACAGCTTAAGTCTCACGTTGTCATGAAATATTCTATTACCAGTACTATTTACAGTTGCAAAACGTAAATGCTAAGTATGGATGTAAAACATTATAATTGAACTTGAATAATCAAAAACATAGAACTATGTTTTACAATACAAATGGGAGGGATGTATACCTAATAAAGAGATGTAACTCATTTTTTCTTCAGAAAATGTCTGCACTAAGACAGGAATATGACCGTGATTTATATTCGTTTTGGTGGTTCATAAAGTCTAGTGTTTGATTTTTACAAGTTTATTGACTTTTCTTGTGTTTATTTTTCCTTGGAGTCCAGTATTTCTGCTGTTAAAACGTTTTAACACTTAGTCAATAGCATCAATTAAAGTCCATGTTAAATATTCATGACATATAAGAAGGGAAAAACAGTATACTGTGTAAATGCAATGTCATATTGATGCTTTCCATGGGATAATGAGAAGAAGGTTGCGAACATGTTAAACGTAAATAAGTTGTGAGTTTCGTCTTGATAAATAATTGGTTACATGCTTAGATAGTGTCTGCTTTTATTTTCAATATTGGCCATGATTTGTCTGATTTTAATCGTCAAACAACAGTCTTTTATATGTAATGTAGATTTAGAAGTGTGATTTTCTTGTGTTACTCTCGAGGAGGTTTGTGATTCCATAGTTGGTCATATGAAGATCTGTGCTTCCAAAAAAACGCAGTAAGAACATTTTCTCATCCTGGTCTGATATGAATAGTAGATAATTGTATACTTATATTCAGCACTCGGAGGCATGCTTCTGCTCGCTCTTTAACAAAATGTGTACTAGTTCAGTGATAATGTGCGTTTTTATGTTTTATAATATAACTTTCCTCAGACGATTTATATTGATTGATGCCATGTGGGAAGGAATATGACAACTTGTATAAAACAAATCAAAATAGGTACCAGGATTGAAATTTATTATTACGCCATATACGTGTTTCGTCTACAAAAGACTCATCAGTGACGCTCGAATCCAAAAATGTCAAAAAGACCAAATAAAGTACGAAACTGAAGAGCATTGAGCACCAACAAGTCCTTAAAGTTTTGCCAAAGTACAGCTAAGGTATTCTATTTCTGAGGTAAAAAAGCCCTAGTAATTCATAAATATTTGTATATAAAGAAAATTAAGTCTTTTCAACATTGACAATTTGCACAGCTCGTTAATCCTGAATATTTTATATTTGCAGATTTGAAACAAATGATGACTGATATAATAAAAGGATACAAAACAGAAAAAGTAAAGGAACATCATAGGAAGACTAAACGCTCTAGTCACAATAACGATGAACATTTCGGTCTACACTCAAATCCTCAGATGGACCATTTTACCGGTCAACATTCAAACCCTCAAATGAATCATTTTGCAAGTCAACATTCAAATCCTCAAATCAACCATTTTCCAAGTCAACATTCAAATCCTCAAATGAATCATTTTCCTGGCCATGACTTCAATGCAAAATATAGGACAAACAAAGCTTCAAGTTTAAATGATTTTGTTGACACGGACAGTACCAGCTCAGTTCTAAATTTTTCTAAGGTATTTACAATAAGTGCAGATAAGACACATAAACGCAGACATGTTAACTCAAAGCTTGACAAGAAGGACACAAGATGCCAGAGAGACACTCAAACTCGTAGATTGAACATAAACTGACAACTCCTTGGCAATAAATAGAAAAGAAAAACAGACACATAATAGTATAAAAAATACACAATGAGTACAAATGGTTAGCAAGTATAATGACCTAGCAATAAACATGATAAATTAATAGAAAATTAAGGATAGACTCATGTGATCAACAATGTATACAATATCTACCTCGTATATACCAATAGTCTAACAAATAGTCCAAAGATCTATAATTTATCACTTGTATGAACATCTCACACAAATTATTTTCTATAATTATCTTTTTATTTTACTCCTTTTTGTAATTTGTTTAATAGAACAAATAACTTTGGGATTGAAAATTATTTCTAGATTATTTAATAGATTAAGACATATACGAGAAGAACAAAAAGTATAGTCAAACCATTGAATATTGATATGGCTATATCATTTTGTTACATCGAAAGGATCAGGAAATTATATAAATGAGACCCAATCACAAAATTACACGATCTTGTTATATGTATAGACTCAAATTAACATATTGCTCGTCCTTTGACAAAATACGATCATAGCTTTCATTACACATTTTTATTAAGTTGTAAGTGCTGTAGATATTCTTCAATTTTGTATGAAAAATCCGTAAAACATTTTCTAATTCAAAATTTTAATCTTATTCAAGCTTTTGACAACCGGAGATATGGTGCAAATGGTGGAAATGAAGTTTGAGCATCGCATGACAAACCGAATAACGAGAGAACAATTTCTAGACATCTGCCCGTCTGTAATATACAGTTTGTTGCAGCATTCAGAAATCAAAGACAAAGAAGATTTGGTAAAAGATCATGTCCCACCTTCAGCTCTTGAAAGTAGGTTGACAGTTACAGTTAATAAACACAGAAATGATTGTATAAAAAAAATAAACGTAAAATTATTCGAACAACATGTTTCTTGTTTGACATAAGATATAAGAAGTTACATCATTTAGCTTATGATGAATACACAGACAATAAAAAAATATCACACCATAAACTGGATAGCAAAGTCTTTCAGAAATACAGTCTGATGGTTTTGCTTAAGAATATATTATAAGTGGTATCGCTTTATCGTTTTAAATAACAAACGAATGCGGTCCACCGAAATCAAGCAAAACTAGAACTGCACTCGGTAAAATACACTTATTGTTTAGGTCAATATATACTAAGGCTTTTCTACCTCAGGCATAGATTACCTTAGCTGTATTTTCAAAACGTTTAGGAATTTTGGTCCTCTATTCTCTTCAACTAAATATCTATTTATCATTAAAGACCTCTTTCGTTAGCCAGTTGTACAAATAATATCAATTTTCAATCATGACATGTATATATATAACTGTTGTCCCCTGCTCACCACGAGGAGGTGGAAGTAGAATCTCTGGCAGGATATGTCAATTTAAAAGCACTATGTTCACGTTCTTTAAATTCAGAAGTTAAAACCTGATATAAAAGCACTCTGTTTAAACTAAAATAACGAATTAAAAATATATTTACAACATAAAAAACCATAAAAACGGAATATATGTATATTAAAATCATATATCTTGTCGAGTATTTATAGTCAAAACATCTTATATATTCCTTTCTAGTGATTTCTTCTCCTCTATATTTGTCGTAATTGTAAATAACGAAGTCCATCTTTTCTTTCTCTGGCTTATGTACTGATGTGGCATTTCTTAATTTAACACGTTACGGCCTGTATTTGTTCATGTCGGTGATGATAAAACAAGTTCAAGATATAGTACATGTACAAGTATCAATTCACCTGTGTTAAACTGTAAATGCAATAAGGAGCAAATGTAAAATCTGCGCAAATGAAAAATAGAAATTTTCAAAATTGGCGCAAATGTAATACACCTCACTGCTTGTGGAGATTTATTTCCCCGAGGCTATCACCAGCCGAGTAGTCAGCACTTTTGAGCTAACATGAATTATAATTGATATGGTTATATCTTAAATTAACTGTTTACAGTTAATTTTGAGTTTTTGAAATACTACAGCTTTTCTACCTCAGACATAGATTACCTTATCTGTATTTGGCAAAACTTTTAGGAATTTTGGCCCTCAATGTTATTTAACTTCGTTCTTTATTTGATCCTTTTATTTTTTTTGGATTCGAGCGTTACTAATGAGTTTTTTGTAGACGTAATGCGCGTCTGGCGTATATACAAAATTTTGTCCTGGCATCTATGATGAATTTATTTATAGGTCGATTTATGAAAAGCAAAGCTGTCATATCCCTTTAGAACTCTAATGAAGGGTAATTTCTACTAATTGAATATTAGTAATTTATACAATGTTAACACTTTTTTTTGTAGTATATGGATTTGGAACAGCAAGCGTTTTTGTTATCAGCTTGGCGTCGCTTGTTGGGGCTGTATTCGTCAAACTATCACAGAAGGTTATAAAAGACTATCTCATGGGAATGCTACTTTCACTGTCAGTCGGTTGCCTGGTTGGAGATGCCATTCTACATTTACTGTCTGAGGTAAATTGTCTTACTTTTTGGTTGAAAATTGCATTACAAGCATCTATATGCTTAGATAATAAAATAATTGTCAATTGGAAAAACGGTTAAATCTTGTATATAAGCTTTGGATTTCAAATATGTTGGCCACGAGCATCACTGAAGAGACATGTATTATCGAAATGAGCATCTGGTGCAAGAAAATTGGTACCGTTAAATTTCTTATAGCAGACAAAGGTAACAATAACTTTATAGTATAATAGTAATTATAGCAATATTTTGACCAATGAAAGCGCATGCAGATAAAACATGAAAAGCATTACAAATCAAAGATTTAAAATAATACCAGCGTCATACATCAGCGTATATCTCCGACGTACGCCGGGCGTGTTGAAAAAAATCGTGTACGCTGTCAATACGCTAGTTATTTTGGATGCATTTAACCTGTCAATCATATCTGTAACGTGTGCACCACGAACCTTTATCGTGTGCTGCGCGTACGAAGCACGTATGGTTGCGTATGCCTGTCGTTTGTCGTAGATGGAATGCACGCTACGTGCCCTTAACGTGTCTCAAACATAACTGCAGCGCGTTAACGCACTTTTAGCTTCTTATAACGTGCGTGTAGCGTACATGTATACACTAGACACACGCTTGAGCTAGATGAAATGTTTTATGCTGCATAAAAATTTCCCCGAGATATAGCGTTCACAAAGCGTATACCTTAGTATTGCGACGCACTTCAAACTTGCAACGCTCGTTTACCGATTGCTTAGTGTTCCTCTGGCGTGCAACTAACGTATACTGACTTTTATATGCCAATGTGTGATGCCGGCATAAGACGTACACATATTATTTGGTCATGTGCAAACGATGTTACTCTCAGTGTCATTTGGATGCTCTTCTACACTTTGTTCCTTAGTTTAACTGTTCGTAACGTGCATGTTTTGCACACTACTGTCGATAGAAAGGATAGTGACAATCAATAACACAAATCACATCTTCAATTTACCAAACCACATATTAGTAACGATGTTTATAGTTCAATAACATTAGATAATTTAATATTCGTGCAGATGCAAATTCCAAGATATTGGTTTTTCTGCAACGTTTTCTAAGCATTGTTTTCGCAAAATAGAATATTAAGAAAATGTAATAATAGTTTAACAAATAAAGAGTGAAAATTTGAAAAATATCATTCTGGCTTTGCGCTTTCATTTTTAACCTTTTTACATTGCTACCTTGTACAGTTAGATACATTAAAAAAAAGTTTGGCAAGAGTGCCTTTGAGACAACTCTCCATCCATGTCACAATGTTTTAAGAATTAAACAAGTATGTGTTATAGTACGGTCCACAACAAGGAGCGGTTGCTGACACCGAACAAAAAATCAAAGAGGGCCCAACAATTACTAGTGTAAAACCATTTAAAGAGGAAAACCAACGTGCTATTGTTAATTAAAAAAAAAAGAGAAACGAAAAAAAACTTATGAAACACATCAACTAAACATAACTACTGAGCCAGCTGTATTTGACTTCGGACAGGAGCAAATAAATGAAGCGGGTGTAAAAGTCACCATAATCTGAAGTGGTAGTGTAACATTAAAACATAGAAAGAAACACGTTACAATGTCAATTGAAATGGCCTATATGAAACTCAATCAAAAAAACATTTACAAAAACAAAACATACGCTGAACGATTAAATTTGATCTATGACACAACATAAAAACAATGAAAATAAAACAAGGTCAGATGAAAACAATATCAGACATATGTATGTGAAATATTTTATAAGTAGTGATGCATTTTTATATAACCGACAGTAGATTACTGAAAATGTAAAAGACGATGTTGTTTTTCTAATTCTCACCATTTGAAGTTCAAACTATATATCAATAGAGATATGTTGTTTTAACAGGCAAGTAAATTAAAGTACTTAAGTCATTTCTACACATTTCATTTCAGGTTTTAGCAGATGAAAGCAATGGAGAAAAGGCAAGAGTGACAGAGATTTTGACAAAACAATGCGCACTACTTGCTAGTATTTATGGGTTTTTCTTACTGGAACTGACATGTTCTTTTCTGAAAAGTAGCACAAAAGACAAGGTAGACCAAATAAATGTATACTAAAATGTTTGTTGGGGATGCTGTTTAAAACACAAATACGTAAAATTGATTTTAGTAGCACAATGACAGTGTACAGAATAGAAAAGCACAAGATTTGATATCGTTTCCTTTAAGGGTTTTTCATTTACTTTGTTGAAATATTGTCTAGTATATTATTATGATTATATGCATGACACTTATTTATATCTTAAAATTTCCTAAAGTTCTGCCAAATACAGCTAAGGTATTCTGAGGTAGAAAAGCCTTAGAATTCCAATGAGAAGCATAATAAGTAACAATTTATTTGTTTTTAAATATTTTAAATGATTTTGAAATGAGCTGATACTGTCTTCATATTTTCGAATCCAAAAAACATCTCGCAAGAACTTGTGCTAAACAATTAATTTGTATTCTCCATTTAAAATAAAGATTGACAGTTGTACTATTTACATATAGTTCAATTCACTACAACGGACAGAAATAAGTTGATTACATCTCAGATATAGTGACTTTTTTAGTACAAAGTTACTCCCACATTTGGTTATATATGTCCCTTTTGTTGATATTGATCGTAACGATCTCATGTCTTTTAAGGTGGTACCTTACACTACAGGGAGATAACTCTGTAAAATTAGCTGAACGTTTTAATTACGTTGTGTCTTGAGGGAATATTTAGCTTCTCGATGATCAAAATAAGTATGTCAAACTGCTATATAACCAGTGTATTTTTTCTGACAAGACAATTGGTTAAATTATTTTGAAATTTTTATATTTTTGTCAAAGGGTCAAAGTAAATACTCTGTTAAATTAAATGAAAATTAAGTTTAGTGAAAATGTTCGGTACCACCTTAAATCATTTACATTCTAATAAAAGTAGTTGGATTTTAGTGTATCCTTGTAAATCTAGAAATATGTTCGGACGCAAGAAAGTAATCGAGAACAATTTTAATTTAACCGCTGTTTATTCTTGGTTTACAGAAAGACGATGATTACCAATGCCAAAACGAAGAGAACCAAACTAAAGGTCAAAGAGAAAAAGGTATTTTGTAATGGTAGCAGTCTTTATAAAAATGAAGATGTGGTATGATTGCCAATGAAACAACTGTCCACGAGAGACCAAAATGACACAGATATTAGCAACTATAGGTCACCGTACGACCTTTAACAATGAGAAAAGCCAATACCGTATAGTCAGCTATAAAAGGCCCAGATATGACAATGTAAAACAATTCAAACGAGAAAACTAACGGCCTTATTTATATAAAAAAAAATGAACGAAAAACAAATATGTAACACATAAACAAACGACAACCACTAAATTACAGGCTCCTGACTTGGGACAGGCACATGCATAAATACTGTGGCGGGGTTAAACATTTTAGGGGGATCCCAACCCTCCTCCTAAACTGGGACAGTGGTTTAACAGTTCAGCATAAGAACAAACTATAAAAATCAGTTGAAAAAGGCTGAACTCATCAGATGGACAAAAATAATGGTCGAAGTGGCCGGTTAAGTTTGTTTACTTCGGTGATTCTTTACAAAATAAATAAAATTTAGGATCGAAACTTGCATTCATAACAAGTTTTGTTTGTTTGTTCTGTTTGCATCGTGTCTGTTTTATTCACCCCCCCCCCCCTTTCTATAAAACTTGTAGCATTATTTCGACATCAAAGCAAGAAGTTCTGAAAAAAAAATGAAACAGGTAAAAGAGTAACTACATGTAGTTGAAGAAAGGAATGTTAATTGAATACTGACAAAGAATGGAACAATAGTTTTGCCTTTAAAATTGCAGATAAATCTGCCCTTGCTTGGATGGTGATAGTAGGGGACGCCATACATAATTTTGCAGATGGTCTTGCTATAGGCGCTGCCTTCAGTAAAGACATAACAGTTGGTTTATCTACCTCAATAGCTGTGTTTTGCCATGAATTACCCCATGAGTTAGGTTTGTTATTTTTTTTTATTTATTAGAGACAAAAATAGCTAAGAAAGAATCTTTTCGGCAGCGTTTCAGGGATGGCATGAATTGTCAACTTATTGTTTCTATATTTGTATAAATATATATTTTTTGAATACTCTTTCGGAAATTTTGGGGACCTCAGTGATTTTTAACTCCGTGCTTTTCGCCTTTTTAATTCTATTGATTCAATTGTCACTGATTAGTATTTGTAGACAAAACGCGCACATGTCGGCGCACGGCATGTTAATCCTGGTAACTCTTATGATTTATATAACAAATTGTCCTGACTGCCTCAGCATAATAGCATATAAAATACTCGAAGCTTGAATTCTAATTACTCACTATTTCAAAAAGAGACGAAATATACCTGACGGTAATTCAAACTCATTAGTCGAAAATGAACTGAACATTTAATGAGAAAGACAAGTTACATAACACAAACACATGATAGAAATATTTCAGGTAGAGCTACAGGGAATGCTCTTAAGTGTTCCAGAAGGGTAAGCACATCCTTATCTATATGTGGCACCCGTTGTGTTGTTCTTTTTAATACAAACCCGGTGATAAGTGTTAAGCTGAAATTCACATTCAGAAAAAAGGTTGACGGGATTGTTATAACGTTTCAATTTTATTCTGAGTCATCTTCGAAACATATTTTCCATTACGATTAATCAAATCGTAAAGCCGTCCAATATTTTGTCGAAGAGTGTACAAATGACAGTTTTATCAAGATGATTGTTATTAAAATGAAAAGGCTATTCTCTGAGCAACTGATTTGAAGTAGAAAAATTATGTTTTCCTTATGTTCATTGAAAAGTATTTTACTAAATATAAGCGGAGAAAATTCTGAGTACATTTGAACCACCTTTAATCCGATGACTTTCCATATTTATAAGTATTTCGTTCTTCTTGCAGGAGATTTTGCAGCCTTAGTGTCTAGCGGTTTGTCTATCAAAAGAGCCATGGTTTTGAATTTCATTTCAAGTCTGACAGCGTTTTTAGGGTTATATATAGGCATACTAGCAAGCTCAAATGATGTTGCTAGATCCTGGATATTCTCAGCTGGTGCAGGCATGTTCATTTATGTGGCCTTAGCAAACTTAGTAAGTATAACGTTTTTGTTTATGTTTTTGGTGACTGTGGTAAAAGTAATTATTTACACTATCATTAGCAATTAAACACAGTAGTTGAAGTTCAAACGACGCAAGTAGTTCGATCTCAATCTTTAATGATTTAAATTGCTAAAGTTCTCATTGGATTTATGTAGTTTTCTCTTGATACAAATAAATAATAGTTTATAAAATTACTTAGTACGTATAACACCTTTTTTGATGGCCGTGGTATTAGTAATACTCTTACACTATCATTAACAATTCGACACAACAGTTTAAGTTTAAACAACGCACGTAGTAGGTGCTTGTGATTCTTATCAATTATTACATTAATCGCAAGTTTTCCTGCCGAAGTTAAGCCAATTGTTCTATGAATATAACAGTTTATTTCCAATATATAAAATGGCTACCTAGATAGCTATGGGTACCGATTGGGCCCTTAAACAAAACCAGCAACAAACAAATTATTTACTATAAAAAAGATTATATTCTTTGAAAAAAAGAGTGGGCATTCAGTAAAACTAAAATATTCTCATAATGTAAACACGGTTTTATAAAAGACAACGATTCGAAAAACATGATTAATGTGTTTTAAGTAATCGACGACTAAAATGATTAGAAGGAAATGAGACCATTCAAAAAATCTGTGATAGGTCTCTTTTCAAACAAAACATCAAATCCGATCATGTACAAATTTATTTATAAACATAACAAAGTTGGTCAGCGAATGTTTTGAACTCTGTTATTTGTAATTGTATACCATACTCGCCATATATTCAAAATAAAATATTTTTAGTCAACTGCAAATGTCGATTATGTTTTCGCAATGTCTTATAATTGATGCCAAAAGTCAACTGTGTTACTGGCATCATCTTTCAAAAGTGGTATTATTAAACTATAATTTGTTGACGCTATTAGTTATAAACTTTAACAATATCAAATTGCATACCATGCACCTTATTGAGTAACCAGTCAACATCGGTCAAATAAGGATTTATAAAAGCTAACTTTTGTCTGTGAAAGGTAACTGAAAACCCTAACGAATGCGTTGTCTGTATTTTAAGCCCTCCTTAAGCGCAACATTTGATATCAAATATAATTTAATTTTCCATTTTTTTTAAATCAACTCATCATATATACCGGAACCTAATTTTGTAACCCGAATTTGTCTACAAAAGACCCATCAATGACGCTCAAATTTTACAAGTTTCAGAAGGTTAACCAAAGGAAGAAATTGAACGGCATTGAAAACCTTCAATTTTGAAAGGTTTTACAGGTTCGGTAATCTATTCAGGATATATTTTATTGGATTATTTTTTATTTCTTTTATTAAACTTGAAAATGGAAACAGCCAAACTTAATTTATTCCTTTTTGGTTTTTTTTTCAGATTCCAGAAGTACTGAGCTATTTCAAAAGAATACCAAATTTGTGTATGTTTCTGTCGTTGAACTTCGGACTATTATTCGGCTACGTCTCAATGTTGCTTTTGGCTATATACGAGGCAGATTTTAAATTACCATAAATCTGTGTAAATATTAGACTATCTAGCAGACATTATTCGTCCATAAAACAAATACTCAATGAAAGTTACACTCCATTTCCTTTGTTGGAAAATGTGCTAATGCATTGGTCCGTTTACACACTATCAAAATCTTATTAACTTATAACTCAGAAATTAAATTTCATTTTTGTAATTATTTGTGTACATGTTTAGACTTTCCCTCTGGTATCGTTCGTCCCTCTTTTAGGGTGTCGATTTCTCAAACATCTGCTTGAGATCCACAGCTTGTCTCAAATGCATTTGAATGAATAAGGGCACAGCTTTGCATATCAGAATATGGTTCCAGTCTTATCTACTGTATTGAATAATTGTACAGCTTCCTATTCATCTGAACAAGGTCTTAATATAATGTGATAATGTTGTATCTAGTGGTACCTGCCAAGATTGTACTTAATCGTATGTTAATATAATGTACCTAGTGTTATGTTTTAAGTGAGGACTTAGTGCTATGCTATAATAATGTACGTTTCATTGAGTAATTGTACAGGCGTTTTTATTCATCTGTCTGAGTACGTAATCCATAAAGTTCAGAATGTGTCTTATGTTATGTTATAAATATGAATTTAGTGCTATGCTATAAGAATGTATCTTGCGAAGTCTGATTAAGGTTAAAATGCTATGTTATCATATGATTTCTAGTGGTACCTAACAAGAATATACTTAATCTTTTGATATAATAATGTTCATAGTATTATGTTTTTACTAAGAACTTAGTGCTATGCTATAAGAACGTACGTTTGAATGAGTACGTGTGCAGTTTTTCTTTCATCTGATTGAGTACTATAGTTAAAAAGTTCATAATGTGTCTTGTCCTGTGTTATGTTATAAGAATGTACTAAGTGCTATGCTATACGAATGTATCGTGCAAAGTCTTTAACGAAATAAGTAACAACACACATTCTCATACATAAGATTGAGAAAGGATACACCAAAATTGATCGTTTATTTTCGATTTATGAGTTTGACTTTACCTCTGGTATCGTTCGTCCCTCTTTTAGGGTGACGTGTTTTCAAACATCTACCTGAGACCCACAGCTTGTCTCAAATGCATTTAAATGAGTGCTGTTACAACTTTGCATATCAGAATACATTTACAATCTTATCTACTGTATTGAGTAATTGTACAGCTTCCTATTCATCTGAACAAGGTCTAAATATAATGTGATAGCATTTTATCTATTGACACCCTCCAAGAATGTACTTAATCTTATGTTAATATAATGTATCTAGTGTTATGTTTTTAAGTGAGAACTTAGTGCTATGCTATAATAATATACGTTTCATTGAGTAATTGTACAGTTTTTTTTTATTCATCTGTCTGAGTACTAAAACTATAAAGTTCAGAATGTGTCTTATGTTATGTTATAAATATGAACTTAGTGCTATGCTATAAGAATGTATCTTGCGAAATCTTTAACGAAATAAGTAAGAATACACCTTCTCAGACATAAGATTGAGAAAGGATACAAAATATGTGTCTGTATGGCTTAGGGTGAAGCGTTCTCAAACATCTGCCTGAGATCCCAAGCTTGTCTCAAAGGCATCTGAATGAGAAAGGGCACTGCTTTGCAAACATATCAGAATATGGTTCCAGTCTTATCTACAGTTTATTGAGTAATTGTAAAGCTTCTCATTCGTCTGATTAAGGTTAAAATGCTATGTTATCATATGATTTCTAGTGGTACCTAACAAGAATGTACTTAATCTTTTGATATAATAATGTACATTGTATTATGTTTTTACTAAGAACTTAGTGCTATGCTATAAGAACGTACGTTTGAATGAGTACGTGTGCAGTTTTTCTTTCATCTGATTGAGTACTATAGTTAAAAAGTTCATAATGTGTCTTGTCCTGTGTTATGTTATAAGAATGTACTAAGTGCTATGCTATACGAATGTATCTTGCAAAGTCTTTAACGAAATAAGTAACAACACACATTCTCATACATAAGATTGAGAAAGGATACACCAAATCTGTCTGTTTGACCATTTGTGAGTAGCAACATTGCACCAGCACCTGCATACGATGTGTATATCTCATAATTGACACGCCATTCCCGTGTTTGCATTTCCTATCATGATGTTCTTGATACAAGGTTGTTATTCACAATGAAGCTTTTAAATCAAGAGTTCGAAATGGAGAATTTTAAATCCTATCTTAGTTAATTTTACGAACGCAATCACGACTTGGTTGACAGTTATGGAATAACCGTTTAACAAAATGATATCGGATAGGTTTCTTACGTCGTAACTACAATCCCCTTCCCTTTCATAAATGTGGCATACCGCATTCTACTATTTACCGGATTTGTTAAATCATAAGCAATACGACGGGTGCCATATGTGAAGCAGGATCTGCTTACACTTCTGGAGCACCTGAGATCACCCCTAGTTTTTGTTGGGGTTCGTGTTGTTTATTCTTTAGTTTTCAATGTTGTGCTATGTGTAATATTGTTTGTCCGTTTGTCCTTTTTATTTATAGGCATGTAGTTGATCGTTTATTTTCGATTTATGAGTTTGACTTTACCTCTGGTATCGTTCGTCCCTCTTTTAGGGTGAGGTGTTCTCAAACATCTACCTGAGATCAACAGCTTGTCTCAAATGCATTTAAATGCGTGATGTTACAACTTTGCATATCAGAATACAGTTACAATCTTATCTACTGTATTGAGTAATTGTACAGCTTCCTATTCATCTGAAGAAGGTCTAATATAATGTGATAGCATTTTATATATTATTATCCTCCAAGAATGTACTTAATCTACTGTTAATATAATGTACCAAGTGTTATGTTTTTAAGTGAGAACTTAGTGCTATGCTATAATAATATACGTTTCATTGAGTAATTGTACAGGGTTTTTTTATTCATCTGTCTGAGTACTAAAACTATAAAGTTCAGAATGTGTCTTATGTTATGTTATAAATATGAACTTAGTGCTATGCTATAAGAATGTATCTTGCGAAATCTTTAACGAAATAAGTAAGAATACACCTTCTCAGACATAAGATTGAGAAAGGATACAACATATGTGTCTGTATGGCTTAGGGTGAAGCTTTCTCAAACATCTGCCTGAGATCCCAAGCTTGTCTCAAATGCATCTGAATGAGTAAGGGCACTGCTTTGCAAACATATCAGAATATGGTTCCTGTCTAATCTACAGTTTATTGAGTAATTGTAAAGCTTCTCATTCGTCTGATTAAGGTTAAAATGCTATGTTATCATATGATTTCTAGTGGTACCTAACAAGAATGTACTTAATCTTTTGATATAATAATGTACATTGTATTATGTTTTTACTAAGAACTTAGTGCTATGCTATAAGAATGTACGTTTGAATGAGTACGTGTGCAGTTTTTCTTTCATCTGATTGAGTACTATAGTTAAAAAGTTCATAATGTGTCTTGTCCTGTGTTATGTTATAAGAATGTACTTAGTGCTATGCTATACGAATGTATCTTGCAAAATATTTAACGAAATAAGTAACAACACACATTATCATACATAAGGTTGAGAAAGGATACACCAAATGTGTCTGTTTGGCCATTTCTGAGTAGCAACATTGCACCAGCACCTGCATACGATGTGTATATCTCCAAATTGACACGCCATTCCCGTATTTGCATTTCCTATCATGATGGTCTTGATACAGGGTTGTTATTCACAATATAGCTATTAAATCAAGAGTTCGAAATGGTGAAGTTCAAATCATATCTTAGTTAATTTTACGACCGCAATCACGAGTTGGTTGACCGTTATGGAATAACCGTTTCACAAATGATATCGGATAGGTTTCTCACGTCGTAACTACAATCCCCTTCCCTTTCATAAATGTGGCATACCGCGTTATACTATTCACCAGATTTGTTAAATCATAAGCAAAACGACGGGTGCCATATGTAGAGCAGGATCTGCTTACACTTCTGGAGCACCTGAGATCACCCCTAGTTTTTGTTGGGGTTCGTGTTGTTTATTCTTTAGTTTTCAATGTTGTGCTATGTGTAATATTGTTTGTTTGTTTGTCCTTTTTATTTTTAGGCATGTAGTTGATCGTTTATTTTCGATTAATGAGTTTGACTTTACCTCTGGTATCGTTCGTCCCTCTTTTAGGGTGACGTGTTCTCAAACATCTACCTGAGATCCACAGCTTGTCTCAAATGCATTTTAATGAGTGATGTTACAACTTTGCATATCAGAATACAGTTACAATCTTATCTACTGTATTGAGTAATTGTACAGCTTCCTATTCATCTGAACAAGGTCTAAATATAATGTGATAGCATTTTATATATTATTATCCTCCAAGAATGTACTTAATCTACTGTTAATATATTGTACCTAGTGTTATATTTTTAAGTGAGAACTTAGTGCTATGCTAAAATAATGTACGTTTCATTAAGTAATTGTACAGGGTTTTTTTATTCACCTGTCTGAGTACAAAAACTATAAAGTTCAGAATGTGTCTTATGTTATGTTATAAATATGAACTTAGTGCTATGCTATAAGAATGTATCTTGCGAAATCTTTAACGAAATAAGTAAGAATACACCTTCTCAGACATAAGATTGAGAAAGGATACAACATATGTGTCTGTATGGCTTAGGGTGAAGCTTTCTCAAACATCTGCCTGAGATCCCAAGCTTGTCTCAAATGCATCTGAATGAGTAAGGGCACTGCTTTGCAAACATATCAGAATATGGTTCCTGTCTAATCTACAGTTTATTGAGTAATTGTAAAGCTTCTCATTCGTCTGATTAAGGTTAAAATGCTATGTTATCATATGATTTCTAGTGGTACCTAACAAGAATGTACTTAATCTTTTGATATAATAATGTACATTGTATTATGGTTTTACTAAGAACTTAGTGCTATGCTATAAGAATGTACGTTTGAATGAGTACGTGTGCAGTTTTTCTTTCATCTGATTGAGTACTATAGTTAAAAAGTTCATAATGTGTCTTGTCCTGTGTTATGTTATAAGAATGTACTTAGTGCTATGCTATACGAATGTATCTTGCAAAATATTTAACGAAATAAGTAACAACACACATTCTCATACATAAGGTTGAGAAAGGATACACCAAATGTGTCTGTTTGACCATTTCTGAGTAGCAACATTGCACCAGCACCTGCATACGATGTGTATATCTCCAAATTGACACGCCATTCCCGTATTTGCATTTCCTATCATGATGGTCTTGATACAGGGTTGTTATTCACAATATAGCTATTAAATCAAGAGTTCGAAATGGTGAAGTTCAAATCATATCTTAGTTAATTTTACGACCGCAATCACGAGTTGGTTGACCGTTATGGAATAACCGTTTCACAAATGATATCGGATAGGTTTCTCACGTCGTAACTACAATCCCCTTCCCTTTCATAAATGTGGCATACCGCGTTATACTTTTTACCAGATTTGTTAAATCATAAGCAAAACGACGGGTGCCATATGTAGAGCAGGATCTGCTTACACTTCTGGAGCACCTGAGATCACCCCTAGTTTTTGTTGGGGTTCGTGTTGTTTATTCTTTAGTTTTCAATGTTGTGCTATGTGTAATATTGTTTGTTTGTTTGTCCTTTTTATTTTTAGGCATGTAGTTGATCGTTTATTTTCGATTAATGAGTTTGACTTTACCTCTGGTATCGTTCGTCCCTCTTTTAGGGTGACGTGTTCTCAAACATCTACCTGAGATCCACAGCTTGTCTCAAATGCATTTTAATGAGTGATGTTACAACTTTGCATATCAGAATACAGTTACAATCTTATCTACTGTATTGAGTAATTGTACAGCTTCCTATTCATCTGAACAAGGTCTAAATATAATGTGATAGCATTTTATATATTATTATCCTCCAAGAATGTACTTAATCTTATGTTAATATGTTGTACCTAGTGTTATATTTTTAAGTGAGAACTTAGTGCTATGCTAAAATAATGTACGTTTCATTAAGTAATTGTACAGGGTTTTTTTATTCACCTGTCTGAGTACAAAAACTATAAAGTTCAGAATGTGTCTTATGTTATGTTATAAATATGAACTTAGTGCTATGCTATAAGAATGTATCTTGCGAAATCTTTAACGAAATAAGTAAGAATACACCTTCTCAGACATAAGATTGAGAAAGGATACAACATATGTGTCTGTATGGCTTAGGGTGAAGCTTTCTCAAACATCTGCCTGAGATCCCAAGCTTGTCTCAAATGCATCTGAATGAGTAAGGGCACTGCTTTGCAAACATATCAGAATATGGTTCCTGTCTAATCTACAGTTTATTGAGTAATTGTAAAGCTTCTCATTCGTCTGATTAAGGTTAAAATGCTATGTTATCATATGATTTCTAGTGGTACCTAACAAGAATGTACTTAATCTTTTGATATAATAATGTACATTGTATTATGTTTTTACTAAGAACTTAGTGCTATGCTATAAGAATGTACGTTTTAATGAGTACGTGTGCAGTTTTTCTTTCATCTGATTGCGTACTATAGTTAAAAAGTTCATAATGTGTCCTGTCCTGTGTTATGTTATAAGAATGTACTTAGTGCTATGCTATACGAATGTATCTTGCAAAATATTTAACGAAATAAGTAACAACACACATTCTCATACATAAGGTTGAGAAAGGATACACCAAATGTGTCTGTTTGACCATTTCTGAGTAGCAACATTGCACCAGCACCTGCATACGATGTGTATATCTCCAAATTGACACGCCATTCCCGTATTTGCATTTCCTATCATGATGGTCTTGATACAGGGTTGTTATTCACAATATAGCTATTAAATCAAGAGTTCGAAATGGTGAAGTTCAAATCATATCTTAGTTAATTTTACGACCGCAATCACGAGTTGGTTGACCGTTATGGAATAACCGTTTCACAAATGATATCGGATAGGTTTCTCACGTCGTAACTACAATCCCCTTCCCTTTCATAAATGTGGCATACCGCGTTATACTATTTACCAGATTTGTTAAATCATAAGCAAAACGACGGGTGCCATATGTAGAGCAGGATCTGCTTACACCTCTGGAGCACCTGAGATAACCCCTAGTTTTTGTTGGGGTTCGTGTTGTTTATTCTTTAGTTTTCAATGTTGTGCTATGTGTAATATTGTTTGTTTGTTTGTCCTTTTTATTTTTAGGCATGTAGTTGATCGTTTATTTTCGATTAATGAGTTTGACTTTACCTCTGGTATCGTTCGTCCCTCTTTTAGGGTGACGTGTTCTCAAACATCTACATGAGATCCACAGCTTGTCTCAAATGCATTTTAATGAGTGATGTTACAACTTTGCATATCAGAATACAGTTACAATCTTATCTACTGTATTGAGTAATTGTACAGCTTCCTATTCATCTGAACAAGGTCTAAATATAATGTGATAGCATTTTATATATTATTATCCTCCAAGAATGTACTTAATCTTATGTTAATATATTGTACCTAGTGTTATATTTTTAAGTGAGAACTTAGTGCTATGCTAAAATAATGTACGTTTCATTAAGTAATTGTACAGGGTTTTTTTATTCACCTGTCTGAGTACAAAAACTATAAAGTTCAGAATGTGTCTTATGTTATGTTATAAATATGAACTTAGTGCTATGCTATAAGAATGTATCTTGCGAAATCTTTAACGAAATAAGTAAGAATACACCTTCTCAGACATAAGATTGAGAAAGGATACAACATATGTGTCTGTATGGCTTAGGGTGAAGCTTTCTCAAACATCTGCCTGAGATCCCAAGCTTGTCTCAAATGCATCTGAATGAGTAAGGGCACTGCTTTGCAAACATATCAGAATATGGTTCCTGTCTAATCTACAGTTTATTGAGTAATTGTAAAGCTTCTCATTCGTCTGATTAAGGTTAAAATGCTATGTTATCATATGATTTCTAGTGGTACCTAACAAGAATGTACTTAATCTTTTGATATAATAATGTACATTGTATTATGGTTTTACTAAGAACTTAGTGCTATGCTATAAGAATGTACGTTTGAATGAGTACGTGTGCAGTTTTTCTTTCATCTGATTGCGTACTATAGTTAAAAAGTTCATAATGTGTCCTGTCCTGTGTTATGTTATAAGAATGTACTTAGTGCTATGCTATACGAATGTATCTTGCAAAATATTTAACGAAATAAGTAACAACACACATTCTCATACATAAGGTTGAGAAAGGATACACCAAATGTGTCTGTTTGACCATTTCTGAGTAGCAACATTGCACCAGCACCTGCATACGATGTGTATATCTCCAAATTGACACGCCATTCACGTATTTGCATTTCCTATCATGATGGTCTTGATACAGGGTTGTTATTCACAATATAGCTATTAAATCAAGAGTTCGAAATGGTGAAGTTCAAATCATATCTTAGTTAATTTTACGACCGCAATCACGAGTTGGTTGACCGTTATGGAATAAACGTTTTACAAATAATATCGGATAGGTTTCTTACGTCGTAAGTACAATCCCCTTCCCTTTCATAAATGTGGCATACCGAATTATACTATTTACCGGATTTTTTAAATCATAAGCAATTCGACGGGTACCACATGTGGGGCAGGATCTGCTTAAACTTCTGGAGCACCTGAGATCATCCGTAGTTTTTGTTGGGGTTCGTGTTGTTTATTCTTTAGTTTTTAATGTTGTGCCATGTGTACTATTGTTTGTCCGTTTGTCCTGTATATTTTTGGGCATGTAGCTGATCGTTTATTTTCGATTTATCAGTTTGACTTTCCCTCTGGTATCGTTCGTCCCTCTTTTAGGGTTACGTTTTCTCAAACATCTGCTTGAGATTCACAGCTTGTCGCAAATGCATTTATATGAGTTATGTCACAACTTTGCATATCAGAATATGATTACAGTCTTATCTACTGAATTGAGTAATTTTACAGCTTCCTATTCATCTGAACAAGGTATAAATATAATGTGATAGCGTTTTATCTAGTGATACCCTCCAAGAATGTACGTAATCTTATGTTAATATAATGTACCTAGTGTTAAGTTTTTAAGTGAGAACTTAGTGCTATGCTAAAATAATGTACGTTTCATTAAGTAATTGTACAGGTTTTTTTTATTCACCTGTCTGAGTACTAAAACTTTAAAGTTCAGAATGGGTCTCATTTTATGTTATAAATAAGAACTATAAGAATGTATCTTGCGAAATCTTTAACGAAATAAGTAAGAATACACCTTCTCAGACATAAGATTGAGAAAGGATACAACATATGTGTATGTATGGCTTAGGGTGAAGCTTTCTCAAACATCTGCCTGAGATCCCAAGCTTGTCTCAAATGCATCTGAATCAGTAAGGGCACTGCTTTGCAAACATATCAGAATATGGTTCCAGTATAATCTACAGTTTATTGAGTAATTGTAAAGCTTCTCATTCGTCTGATTAAGGTTAAAATGCTATGTTATCATATGATTTCTAGTGGTACCTAACAAGAAGGTACTTAATCTTTTGATACAAAAATGTAAATTGTATTATGTTTTTACTAAGAACTTAGTGCTATGCTATAAGAATGTACGTTTGAATGAGTACGTGTGCAGTTTTTCTTTCATCTGATTGAGTACTAAAGTTAAAAAGTTCAGAATGTGTTTTGTCCTGTGTTATGTTATAAGAATGTAATTAGTGCTATATATGCTATACGAATGTATCTTGCAAAATATTTAACGAAATAAGTAACAACAAACCTTCTCATACATAAGGTTGAGAAAGGATACACAAAATGTGTCTGTTTGACCATTTCTGAGTAGCAACATTGCATGAGCACCTGCATACGATGTGTATATCTCCCAATTGATACGATATTCCCGTGCTTGCATTTCCTATCATGATGTTTTTGGTAGAGGGTTGTTATTCACAATAAATCTATTAAATCAAGAGTTCGAAATGGTGAGGTTTAAATCATATCTTAGTAACATTTACGAACGCCATCACGAGTTGGTTGACCGTACTTGAATAACCGTTTCACAAATGATATCGGATATCTTCCTTGTGTCGTAAATACAGTCCCCTTCCCTTTCATAAATGTGGCATACCGAATTATACTATTTATCGGATTTGTTATCTCATAAGCAACAAGAAGGGTGCAACATGTGGATCATGATCTGCTTACCCTTCTGGAGCACCTGAGATCACCCGTAGATTTGATCCCTGCGCCCTTTTTGCTTGGAATTTCTTTTGGCAAAATAATTAACCCTAATAGATTTCGTGAACTTTTCCATTTTCCGAGTATATATTTTTATGCGACAATTTTTTACTTATAAATATATTGTCGCTGGTATTTACTGATTATGTCAAAGTCATGTGATACGCTATTGTGGAGTTGACTAGTTAGTAAAAAAAACGTCACTCAGGCATTTTTTAATTCAAATTACAGTAACACATTGCTTAGGCTACGGATGACAACCATTATACCTACATGAACAAATAAACTCATCATAGATACTAGGACTAAATTAAGTATATACACCAGATGCGCGTTTCGTCTACAAAAGACTCATCAGTGACGCTCGTATCCTAAAAAGTTAAAAAGGCCAAAAAAAAATTACGAATTTGAAGAGCATTGAGGACCAAAATACCTCAAAATTTTGCCAAATACAGCTAAAGTAATTCATGCCTCAGGTAGAAAAACGACGTAGAATTGAGCAAAATGTAGTGACTTCTATTTCGCAATTCAACCAAACAGAAAGTAATACTCTTACACACTCTCATGGAAAAATTCCACAGTAGTATTATTTACATACGAAAACGCCAAAGCCTAGTTTAAAAGGACATGATAGTTGAATAAAAAGATCCAGTCAATATAAGCTCTAGATAGATTTTAAGTCTAAGGTACGAACAATTCAATTTGAGGAGGTGGTCTAAGGTATTTGAGAGAAAAAAATCTGACTCTGATTTTTGCTTAAAACAAGAATTCTTGTCGTATCTGGATTAAAAACAATAATCTTGTCCACTTTTGTGCTAATAGGAACGAAAATGTCCAACAGAATTAATTAGCATTAAATGAAAAAGATGACTAAAAGATCTGCGCATTTATTTCAGACCGGGGTTTGCATGCCTGACCGGACCGTCTGTTTCGCAAAACTGATATATTGAATACTTTTTCCCAAGACCAGACTGCAACCTGCCTGATGACTGAGGCATTCATGTCTCAATGTGTAGACAGTCATTCATAAATTCGTTGTCATTTCAGACTCTTTCGTAGACATTGGTTGATTTTGGTAACCTTCTCTTCTCCTTATTTTGTGAGTGAAACATATTAATTTGACTTTTTTAGCTTGTGTCGGTTATTGTAAATTTCATCGAATATCCCGACTGTTTCTTGTTTGTAAGGTAATGGTAACTTAATACACAACAAACGAGACTGTTTCGTATCTACTTTTTACTGACAAGTCCCATGTCAAATATATAAGTACACAGCTTTGAATCAATACTATCACTTTATGATAAACAAATAATACGGGAGAATACAGCATAAAAACTGTCCAACCCTTACACTTTTATACAGCAACTATAGAATATACATGCCTCACGCCAGGTTTCGTTTAAAAAGTGCGTTTCACGCTCATTTTATATTTTTAGCCCACAAACGGTCCAGCAAATGTTTCGCCCCGCTACGCCCGGCAATCTTGAAGACCTTCGCCCCACCTTTTCAAATTTCGGGATCTGCGCCTGCGGCATTTAATAAGAATGTACTTATTCTTATGTTAATACAATGTATCTAGTGGTATCTCATAAGAAAGTAAATAGTGCTATGGTATCATAATGTACATAGTGTTATGTTTAAGAAAGTACTTAGTGCTACATGTATGCTAAAAGTACTTAGTGCTATGCTCAAAGAATGTACATGCTACAATAAGGATACAGTTTTTCAAGCTTTCTCAAATGCATCTGACTAGTAAATAAGGGCACAGTTAAAAAAGTTAATTCGTCACTTTATGATTCATATGACGCTTTACATGAACGAATTGCTGTTGTGAATTCAACTTACTCGCCTCAATATTCCCCTCCACAATTTAAATAAAAAAGTAATTGGCCTATAATTAGATAATATCTCATTTTCAAAAAAAAAAGCTATTACAACAATTTTATAGTCTTTCAGCTAATTGGAATCTGATACTATTGTAGGGAATTATCACTATTTATTTTGAAAAGAATGTCTATTTTTTCGGGATTAATTGTTAGCATTTTATATCTTATGACATCATGAGCTTATTCCGTATCAGAATATAAAAAATGTTGATATAAACTGTTTATTTTTTAATAAGACTGTATAACCTGTCGATCGGAACGGCGTATGAAAGTCTAAGAAAAAAAATATTTACTTTCTCTGGATAGATTCAGTCGATTTAGACTTGGGCAAAATGATTATTCAGACTGAAATCATTTAAATAGTGCTTAATGACCGTGTCAAACTGAAATCTTTTACTAGTGCGTCATGACCGTTTCAAATTGAAATATTTTAACTAGTGCTCAATTACCGTTTCAGACTAAAATCGTGTTACTAGTGCTTAATGATCGTTTCAGACTGAAATCTTGTAACTAGTGTTAAATGACCATTGCAGACTGATATCTTGTTACTAATGCTAAATGAGCGTTTCTGATTGAAATCTTGTAACTAGTGCTTAATAACCATTTCGGACCATGATCGTTTCAAACTGTAATCTTGTTACTAGTGCTAAATGATCATTTCAAACTGAAATCGTCTTACTAGTGCTTAATGACAGTTTTAAAATGAAATCTTTTTGCTAGTGCTTAATGACCGCTTCAGACTGAAATCGTATTACTAGTGCTAAATGACTGTTTTAGACTGATATCTTGTTACCAATGCTTAATCACCATTTCAGACTGAAATCTTGTAACTAGTGCTTAATGACCGTTTTACACTGAAATCGTATTACTAGTGCTAAATGACTGTTTTAGACTGATATCTTGTTACCAATGCTTAATCACCATTTCAGACTGAAATCTTGTAACTAGTGCTTAATGACCGTTTCACACTGAAATCGTGTTACTAGTGCTAAATGACTGTTTCATACTGATATCTTGTTACCAATGCTTAATCACCATTTCAGACTGAAATCTTGTAACTAGTGCCAAATCATTTAAATTATGGAATTAAAATACCTTTCTCCTCTAAAAAAGAAAGACTATTTTTCAACATTTCTCGTCGTCTCCTTGCACTCATCTTTCCATGCTTGCTGTTAATTGCGAATAATACTAATAAGTTGCAATCTACCTGATGGGCCATTCACGCTACGCTACAATAGCGTAGGCGTGTTATAGTTGAGGCGTGCTAATATATGCATGCTATAGTGTAGGCGTGCTAATATATGTTTGCTATAGTGTATGCGTGCTATTATAAGCGTGCTATGATGCAGGCGTTATATAGTGTAGGGGTAGCATGAGTGGCCTAGTAGTAAAGATTAATTAAATTCGGGTAAATCTCCAGGACATTTATTAGTTTTAATCAGTATTTTTAATTTTTTTCGGGTAGGTCACGTTATTTATGAGACTCGGAACCGTGATAGTATCGTATAGTGGAAGATATTCACGGGGTGTACATTATAGCTCATTTTCACGGATGGAAAAATCGCCAAAATAAATTCTGCCCATTTGGAAGTGTACAAGCAAAAGTATTGATAAAAGTTTTGAAGCCTCCACAATAATAAATGCCAAACATTTCGTATAACCTTTTCATTGAAAATTGCGATTTTTTTCATCCGCGAAAAAAACCCGCCATTCTGTACACCGAACCAAGATGTACAGGCTGAGGTGCGATGGTTTGAAGCTTAACTGGTCAACATAAACTTTACAGGTCGACGGAGACGTCAATTTGTTGTAAGAAAAAAATTTAGGATTTTATTTCTATGGGGTGTTTTACCGAATAGAAAGCTATAAAGAGCCACTAAACGGACTAATGTCAAACCTTTCAAACAGAAACAAACGGTATCATCTACATACAAAAGATCACTTATCAACCACATCGACACACGACAACCACTGAGTAACAGGTTTCTGACCTAGGACAGATGTAGTTAAATGATCCGGGTTTAAACGTTTTAATAGGTACCAACCTTCACCCTAGCCTGAAACATAATGTAACATAACAAAATATAGTGACGAATTTAAAAATATCAATTGAAATGGCTTAAGTTAATCGAAAGACATATTTAAACACAAACAAGTGAACATACAATGCAAGAATAAAATTACATACAATTCAGCAAGCAAGCAACCAAATTTCTTTATTCTTGGTCTTGTGTTCTTTTGTCATTACGAGTCATTCTGTTTACGTCATCTCCTTTCTAAGAAGTACTGTATTCCATGTGCTACAAATAACAAAACATATGTCCGTTCTCAATTTTATTCTTTACACAGCAATTTTCTTTATCAGTTAATGTTTTACCTGATTATTAAACTAATTTTAGTAATGGCATAATTTTAAATCATGCTGGAATCCTTCAGACATTTTCTGGAATAGAACATTTTAATGTGATTAATGATTATCAATCATCTCTTGAACATAACAAATACTGAAAGCAAGACATAATATAATCTTAATAATTCACAACAAGAGGCTGTTAGAGCGACAGTAAACCAGATTCATTCATATTTATTCGTGTCCTGGCATTTTTCAATATCACAAGAACCATAAGTGATGAACGGCGAAAGCGAAAATCTTCAATATCCGACTTTACCACCATTTTGTCATCCAGTAACAACATATTAAAATTCATTTGATTGAATGGTTCATGAGTAAATGAACAAAATGACTGGTAACACAATTTTTAATCTTTCAAGAACCAGAACACAGAAACAGTGAACATTGCCTGTATTAAACTTGACCTCCATTTTGTCATCAGTAACAACATCTTAACATTTTAAAATATTTGGTTGAACAGTTCATGAGTAAATGTGCACAGACAGGACTAGAAACGCCATTTTTCAATCTTTCAAGAACCATAACTCCAGAATCGTACAAGTCAAAATCGTCATTATTGAACTTGACCTGTGTTTTGTTGTCAGCAACAACATATTAAAATGTCAAAAGCTTTGGTTAAACGGTGCACAAGTTAATTCATGGACAGGACTGAAAACGCCATATATCAACCTTTAAAGAACCATAACTCCAAAACCGTAAAAGTTAAAATCTACATTATTAAACTTGACCTCCATTTTGTAGTCAGTAACAACATATTTAAATTTCGAAAACTTTGATAAAACGGTTCACGAGTAATTGTACGGACAACATTTGGCTGCCGCCCGCCCGACCACCCGACCGCCCGACCGCCAGCCGTACATCCCCAAAACAATAACCAACATTTTTTGTCAAAAAAATCCGGTTAAAAATACATCCCCCTTAAACTTTTTAGGTTAATTCCCCTTTTTATACTTTTACTTTTTACGAAGTAGCGAATCCAGATATCAAAAATATCATTCATTCCATCATGGAAACTTAACATTATCATTATCCACGAAAAGGTCATAAAAATGAGGTCGCAGTCAGATTAACCTTGCTAGAGGTACACATGACAAATGCCGATTGAGGATTTTGGAAAAGAGATTGAGTCTTGCGAATACCTTACCAATATTTCCGTACACCAAATATACTGGTTCGTTTGCTCATCATAAGTACGAGAAACTGACCAATATCAAAATATCAAGCATTGACCGATGAATCATTAAATTTTACGGACAAAAAAAATAGGTCAATGTGATATGAGCCCTTCCAAACAACATATATTCCTTACAATTAGTCCATACACCAAATATATGTTAAGTACTGATTAATTAAAGCTTAACTAACTGACGTAAACTGTTATCACAGAGATATGTCTGGCTTTTTTTTGTAATTTAGATAATGCAAATGTTGAAATTAGAATAGCACCACTCGAACATGTAAGTTTTGCAAATGTTTACAGTCACTGAACCATAACTGAAGGTACATGGCTGAACAATCTCCATGGAAATGAGATTTACCAATGATAATACACACTAAATATAGTGGCCTTATTGCTTATAGTGCCTTAAAAATAGACTACAACACCAGAGACATATATACACAGAGATTGGCAACTGTAACAGTGGTCAACGAAATCTAATCCACGACACGCATCTCACGAGACTTTAACGAGATCGCCATATTGATTCTAACACGACAAGTACACCACCACGCTTCGAATTTTATTACACATCAAGCATTTCAAAACAGCATAATGTAAGTATATATTTCAATTTCTACTATGAATTACCTTGTTTTATTCAGTTTGTAGTAGTTATTATCTAAAATATTGAGACGATTAACGTTTTATTGCAGTATTTAATAATGGTAAAAACTGGGCCGAGATGCACGTTATGGAAATTTTTAGCACGGTCGTAATTTTTATCAAAACATTTTCATTTGAAGAGGAATAAAACAAATTGTGTGATGAATTACTTTCCCCAGACATATTGAATTTGCATGTAGAGGTTGTTTTTATCATATTTTCACCCACTTTGATGCAATTTACAATTAAAAATCAGTATTATAGCTGACGGCCATGTTTATTTTCTTTAATATCAAGACAGACCCCTGTCCATGACTACAGTTTAAAACTTTTCCATCTTCAGAGAATAATTGTTCCCAGCACATTATTTTTTTTCCTATGACATACTGAATTTGCATATGGAGGTTGTTTTTATCATATTTTCACCCACTTTGATGTAATTTACAATTAAAAATCAGTATTATAGCTGACGGCCATGTTAATTTTCTTTAATATCAAGACAGACCCCTGTCCATGGCTACAGTTTAAAACTTTTCCATCTTCAGAGAATAATTGTTCCTAGCTCATTATTTTTTTCCTATGACATACTGAATTTGCATATGGAGGTTGTTTTTATCATATTTTCACCCACTTTGATGTAATTTACAATTAAAAATCAGTATTATAGCTGACGGCCATGTTAATTTTCTTTAATATCAAGACAGACCCCTGTCCGTATACACTTGATACTGTAAATTCAGAAATTATTGCGTGCATTTATTATTGATTTTCTCATTTTAAACTGAAATGCGATTTTAATTTTTACAACTTCTGTTAAGAATCCTGTTAAATTCATTCAAAATTTTTCAAAAAGTGAGTTTTAAACTCTTTCGCATTTTTCGCAATAATAAAAACCTTGCATTAATTTCTGAATTTACAGTAGACTTTTCCATCTTCAGAGAATTATTGTACCCAGCACATGCATTACTTTCTTTCATGACAAACTAGAATTGTGTATAGAGTTTTTTTTTTTCATTATTTCCACCACTTTGATGACATTTACAATTTTATATATTTTTACATTCAGTATCTGACAGCTTTCTCTTTTTTAACAGGGTCCTGCTTGCTATAAAAGGACAAAGATGTTGATCAAATTTACCTGTCAGTGCAGCATACAAGAGATATAATATCATACATGGGCTGAATGTAGGACTCCCAAGTCTTTCTGATTGAAAATAAGACTCCCTGGCAAACAGGAACAACTAGTGATGACTTTTTTCCAAAAGTGACGGCACAGTCATGTTGTGGACTGATTACTACTATCAATGTGATACTTAAAACTAACAATGGTTATGTAAGAGAGAAAAGTACATGTGCTTATCCTGACTGTAAAATGGATAAAAAAGCAAATAAATATCTTGTGTTCAACTTCATTAGTCTTATTTATGTTAACAAAATTTACATAGTTTTTACAAGAAACCATACATGTAGATGTATAACAATATGATGTAGTATGATTTCTAATGAGACAAGGATTTACATGTATGACTATCATTAGAAGACCACTCTATTCACAAATTCCTTCCTCTTCATGGAAAGTAAAATATGTAATTGTTTACATAAAATGACAAAATGTGTAGGAAAAGAAGCAAGAAATGTTCACTATACTTCTGTACACTAGTCGCTTACATTGGTCACCATCTATGTTTGTTTCAGTCCTTTAAAAAAATGTCAATGGTGCTTATTTATATTTATCTGTTGTGCTGTGTTGTTTCAGTTTTACATGTCCTCATTCTGTGATCACTATTTCACCTCTCCTGTTTTGAAAAAATGTTTATGCTAATATTTTCTGCAATAAGTTGAAAAGGCACAGATGCTATGACTAAACAGAAATGTGAGGTATATATGTCAATGGGACAACAACCCAACGACAACAATATTCTTTGCACATTTATAAATGTTTAAAAATTCTTGTGAAGGTCAAAAGCACATAACGTGTACTTATATTATATCCATGACCTGGTACATGTATGTACCTATTGATGCATTCCGTCCTAACTGACACAAGTTGTGGGAAGAGACCAAGCAGTTGATATGCTTATAAAAATCTGATATTAAAATGAATTCCTGTATAACAAATTCCGGGAATGAGACTTTTATTTAAAACAGATGAGATATTTGTGGTTAAGGTTTAAACAGAAGCAGCAGATGTCAAGGGGCAAATCAAAAAGTACAAGGTCGTGTAACACAGAGGAAAAAAATAACAAATGAAATGAAAATAACTGCACAGAAAATTACCTTGAACAACATAAACCCACAAAAGATCAGATAAAACTTGTGCACAATTTTAAATCTTTCTAATTTCAAACTCAAGATTCACTGTGTATATATGTCTCTGGAAAGAGTAAAGATAAGAATGTTGAAATACTCCAGTGGTTTATGAAACAAAACATTAAAATTCTACAGTTGAGCAGGAACATATATATTAACGTAAGATATATATACTGTTCCCAGAGTTGAGCAGGAACATATATATTAACGTAAGATATATATACTGTTCCCAGAGTTGAGCAGAGCATTTTACTGTACATATTGTTTTTAATCAAAGTCTGTGATATTAAGTCTTTAAAAAAATACAAATAATGACGGATTCATATTCAATATTTCATGGCGACAACACTATAATGTACGTTCATTGAGGAAATTTACGCAAATGTTCCATAAATAATTTTATTTTAGGTCAATCGACAATTAAACATTATAATTAAATTAAAACAGATATAAATTCAGTTTCTCACGAGACAAAATTCGGCCACAAAATTCTACTGGCTACATATTTTGTATATATGACCAGAGACATTAGATATGACAAAATTGCCTCATTTCTTTTTTTGACATGTTAAAAGACTCTTTTTGTTTTCCTGATTGAATATACACTATAGTATTGCCGAGTGCTTCTGTTAAAATAAAGTTCTGGTCATGGTTAAAATAGTATGTCAGAATTTGTTAATCTTTAAAAAACAATTGCCAAGTAATAATCCATTTAGAATTCACCTCCGGTAATATTCAGGTGATCGGAGGGCAATAAATTGTGTAATCGCACACCTGTGAATCAACAATCACAACTCTATTAAGGACCTAATTACCAGAAAATCGGACACACACAATTTCACTGTATAATTAAACAAACTATTGCAAAGATATATGCCGTACCGAAAATTTTCTTGTAATAACAATTGAGCATTACCAGATTTGAAATTTTAATTATGAAATGCATATCATATAACAATATTTTTCTCAATAAATGCTGAAAGATAAATATAACATTCAAGTATTTTTTATTAGAAAAGAAATTATAATATGATCTGATATAATTTTCCCATTGCTTTTCTTGATTATCTATCGAGGTTATTCATCCCCGACTTGATTGCATGTTCTAAATTTTATCGACGAGAATCTCATTCTGGGCCGCGATCTTTAACGGGATTTCACGGAGTTGCCAATCTCTGTGTATATATGTCTCTGACAACACAAACACACTAATATATATTCAATATACCATAAGATGGGGTCAAGGTTACAGAACACTATCAGTCTGCCATGCTCACCTAACAATCATTCCATACATAAAAATGTTCACTTATTACTTATAGCATCTGAGCTATAAATTTGACAACGAAAACATGATATGAGGACGAGGTTATGTTAACATTCAGTTGTCTGACAGACACGTTTCCATTGCAAGGAACCCTTAAGTTTCCAAGTGGTTAGGTAGGTAACATCAAACAATCTTATTATAATTATATTTTCGGCCTCATTCAGATATTTCAAACATTGCGATTCAAAATAAGAAGACGTAAATCCTAATTAAATATAATGTTGTAATCTGAAATTACAGTTAGAGTTATTATCAGACTCAAACTCGGCCTACATATCCAAAACGTATGTGCTTATGTTGTACTGTTATACCTCTGTCCAAGGTTAGGGGGATCCCGCTAACATGTTTAACCCCGCCACATTATTTATTTGTGTGCCTTTCCCAAGTCAGGAGCGTGTAAATTCAGTGGTTGTCGTTTGTTTATGTACGTGTTCATATTTGTTTTTCGTTAATTTTTTTACATAAATAAGGCCGTTAGTTTTCTCGTTTGAATTGTTTTACATTGTCTTATCGGGGCCTTTTGTAGCTGACAATGCGGTATGGGCTTTGCTCATTGTTTAAGGCCGTACGGTGACCTATAGTTGTTAAAGTCATTTTGGTCTTTTTGGGAAATTTGTCTCATTGGCAATCATACCACATCTTCTTTTTTACATGGTCGTATTTTTACATGAGCTTTGGGACTCCAATTTTTTATTTTTTTTATTTTTGGGTTATTTTTTGTTTGTATTAGTTTTTAGAAGATTAACTATTTTTACTTCTGTCTTTTTGTTTGTTTGAGGCAATGGATTCAATATAACACCAGAAGTAGTTTATATACGATGCCCTTTTATTGTTCTTCCTGATATGTTTGATTGGAGCTACATGTAGAAACTATAATTAAATAAGTTCAAATAAGTTTAAATATTAAGAATGTACTCTTGTCATGTTTTGGAATTTTTGTCAGATTTTCGGAATCATCTGGTTTTATTCGTTTGAATGCCTTAAAAGTTTTGCCTATTGACCCCCATTTTTCTTTTTGTAAATCTTTTGCACTCATATTTATAAGCCATTTGTAAAAGTCTTATAACATTTTATTTATTTTTTATTAGTTTTTGAGAATTTTAACTTGTTAAAAGTTAAACTATGAAAAATCAAGAGAGAAAATTTCACGCAAAAATGGATTGGCTAAATAAATATATCATGCAAACAAGCACATTGCATTCTATATAATGTTTTGCTTTTTTCTTATCCTTAGGGACGACATCAAAAGATCGATATAGGATTAAAAAAAAAACACTTAAATCAAATAGTTTGGGGATTGGGGGTCAACATTGCTACAAGTTTTGTTAATCTGAAATTGATTTTACATATATCCATACAGGTACATGTAAATCATTTTTTCCTTAAATTAATTTCAGAAGGAGGAAAGAGGGATCAGCGAAAAAAAATAGTCACAATTTAAAAGTATGTTGCGTTGGGGCCAAATAATGTCCATGGAAACGAATGTGCCCAAATGAATGATTACACAACTGTATTCCAAATATCAGTTTCAAATTTCTTAAATGCTGTTTTTCTTTCTTTATGGTCAACAGCTGACAAAAAATACTGACAAAGACTTTAGCTCTACTGGTATTCCTTATCGATGCTCAACATAGAATGTTTGAAAGAATTGCAAACTTTAATCCAAATGGAAACAATATACATGCACAGGGGGTTTGAAATATAGCATCTCACATGTAGTTAATTTGACATTCAATTTGGTTAGGGAAAAACGGACAATAGATTTGCATGTTAAAAAATAGATAACATTTCTCATTAAAGTATAATTTGACAGATTTCTTGCTTGACTCTCTCTGGTTAAGACTTCATGTATACTCAGGACGATCAAATCAGTAGAGACAAAATCCTGCGTTGGAGAAAGTAATTTTCAAAAAAGTAACTCGCCTACAAATCAAAAATTAAAACTAAATAAAACGCCTCCTACAGTGAATGGGACATTTGGTCTTCGCAACCAACGATCTATTTTATAGATTTTATAAAATTCTGACTATCCGTATTAAATTATAAAGTTTTCCGTCTGGAGCCACTTTATAAAAAAAATATCAAGATGCTGGTTATTTTGACTGTAATTGACCTATAAGGATAAAAATATTCAAGTATTTCATCAATATGTATAAGCTTTTAGCCTTTTCTGTAAAATAGCCAATGGAAGCTTATCGGTTTTTTCATTCTATTGTCTAACACGAACCTAACAGTTTCATCAGTCACTACTTGTAAGGGAGCTACCATTTGATTTCTAGGAGGGGGTGCTAGGATGAAAAATTCTGTCCTGCATTTTTTTTTAATTGTAATCTCTGTCCTGCCTTTTTATTTTTCACTCTTTCCGGTCTTGCTTCTCTTTTTTTTAGTTTATCCTGACTTTGTTTTACATAAATTTTCATCCTGACTTCTTTTTTTTGCAAGTGTGTCATCCTGCCTTTTTTTTACTCAAAACTCCTGTCCTGCCTATTTTTTTCAAATTTCATCCTATCCCCCCCCCCCCCCCCCCCCCATGCATAAAAATCAAATGGTAGCTCCCTAAAGATTAAAATCTAAATATAGATGGATAAATGAAAAAATTATCACCATGGGAACCCTCGAAATCACATAATTAAATATCTTGAGCCTTGTGTGCATGTCCTATCAATTCCTCACAAGAGAGTGCATAATATCCAGTGGCGGATCCAGCCATTTTAAAAAGGGGGTCCCAACCCAGAGTAAAGGGGTGTTCCAACTATATGCTCCCATTCAAATGCATTTATCGGCCAAAAACAAGGGGGGGTTCCCCTATATCTATAAAATGAGTATAACTTTGTCGAAAATCAAAATCAGGTAGTAATCTGTGTCATATCAAAGATTCAAGAGTAAACGAAAAAAGATTCAAAAGTCGTGTTTTACAATGAATAACATAAAATGAAAATAATCAGGGAGAGAATAAAGGAATAAATATTTACCTTGTATGTGATGCTGTTCGAACATTTTCCGATTTAACAAAGTCATATTCATCTTAAAACATGGCTGGCTAATTTGACTATTTAAAAGACTGTGGATCGCAAAACATTAAACCAATGAAAACCCACAGAACAAGACACACCCTTTACACTAAAACTACTCACAACATTCATTTGACTTTTGAATCAATTAACTTTTGGTCAATTAGAAAAATAGTAGCCTACGGACAAAATATATAATAAAGATTGAATATTCGTTGTAATTCTAAATAAGAAGAACTTAAAATATTTCATGATAGATATATTAATATGTTTAACAACATACATGTATAAACCAATGGAAGTTTCAAATACGAACTTAGGCAGCAACCATTTGATTTTTTTTTGGGGGGGAAAGGGGGGGGCTTTATATATTTGGAAAAAAAGTTTGTTTCCAGTTATTTTTTTTGGGGAAAATAATTTGTTTTTGACCCTGAGAAAAAAAATAAGTGTTTCCCCCTCAGCTGCCACTACATGTAATGTAAAAGTTAAAAGAAAAAAATTGTCACCCCCAAAAAAAATGGTCTTGCCAGAGGCGAAAAAAAAAGTTTGTCTGGAAAAAAATCCCTAGCCCCCCTCCCCCAGAAAAGGTCCATAAATGTCAAGTTGCAAGTGGAAATGTTCGGACTTACTTCCGACAACGATAAATCATAGTCCTGGCCCTACACCAAATGAGAGGGGGGTTTGGGGATAGGTGCCAATGCAAGGACTCCCCTGATTGAACTACATATAGTGTTAGTGTATATACTTCTCTTGTGTTCTACTCCAACCGTTTTCTAGTTTAGGGGTCCGATAACAGTGTACCCTTGTATCAAAATCATAATGACCATACGTATAGTTTTGTTTTAGTTTAGCATGTGCATGTTGCATATTGAAGGTGAGAAAAGCGTGTAAGGTTTCTACAATTAAGAAAGTCTGAGACTGGTTGGTCTACCATCCCTGAATAAGTATGTTAAATCCAGGTCGAACTCTTGGCTGGCTAGTTTGACGGAAACCATAAAAAGATTACGACAATGCTTTCGCAACTTGCAGAAAGCGTTATATTTATCATACACGGAGATGGATTTCATATTAATCATACTATTTGGTAGTTGTCCAGTTGCAAATATGTCATGATTTGGTACATGAATTTCTT
The DNA here is from genome assembly GCF_036588685.1 of Mytilus trossulus. Classification (NCBI taxonomy): domain Eukaryota; kingdom Metazoa; phylum Mollusca; class Bivalvia; order Mytilida; family Mytilidae; genus Mytilus; species Mytilus trossulus. The sequence continues at coordinate 5,638,237 of NW_026963295.1, forward strand.
ATGATCGTTTAAACTTCGGTTTTATTGCCTGGAATAGAAAATATTGTCCTTTGTATATGCAGTGAATACATTTGTGAAAAAAGTAAGGGCACTAAGTACCGGGTTCTATCTTAAGGATGTATTCTTCTGACGATTTTAACGTAATTTGGAATCGGTCTACGGGAGATAACTCTTATCTTATCACAATGTCGCAAAATTGATGACAAAATTCATAGTTCGCCAAAAATAAATAAAAACTGTTAAATACACTTAAATGTTGTCTTTTTATGTTTTTTTGGGAAATACATGTTCAAAACTTAAATAGAAATTATTTTAAAATGTTGAACGAAACACTCACTTTCCCGGATGCACGGGTATGACGGGTCGCCAATGTAAACAACAGTTAACGGGACATAACTCATGAGGCAGCAGACGATAACATAAGATGGGACGCAAATTAAAAGGAGGATTCAAAACAAGACAACAGAAAGAAAGGTTAAAGAAAGTATCTGCGGGATTGTTAGAAAGGAGAAATAATGTCGATCTAGACCCCTCTGTCTTGCAGTTGCACGACCATTGTTATTCGTCTCTTGACAGTGAACAGAATGTCCCTTCAAACGTCAAGTCATGGAATTCAGGAAGGCGTATTGTAGAGCTTGGTGTACTCGCAGAGGGTCTGTCGGGCTGTAAGAAATGTGGACTACCTCTGCAATTGGCCTACGCATCTGACATTCTCACATATGGATTGTCAGCTATTATAAAGGTAAACACTACAAAACGTACACCAAAAGTTCGTATTTATTTCAAGTAATCTTCAGCCCTCATTCATACTGTTATCTATTTGAGTATTTCATACCCCAATCTCCTAACCTATAACATGCTTAAGAAGACACATTGTAAAAGGTTTATGGGCTTTGTTTATTTTGAAATTGAAAATGGTATGAGGACAAAGATGAGGTTAGTAGTTTTTTTACTTATTCTATCATAGGCACGAAATGGTGTATGGTTTCATGTTTTATAAATGAACCTGTCCCACACCAATCGTTTTCTTTCTTGATTCCAATATGTTGGTCTGCAATTAATATAGTTAAGGTTGAAGCGCACATTTCTTAGGGGAAGTGCTGCCCAATTTTTTTCATCTATGGACTCCCTGGCGGATCTAGAAATTTTCATAATTGGGGGCCCACTGACTGCGCTAAGAGGGTGCCCCCTCCAGTCACGCTTCAGTGATTCCCTATATAATCAACCTTTTTTTCCCTGGCCCCCCCTCTAAATCCGCCTATGGGACTTAATTCATTTCGGCCATTCCCCCCTCTACTATTGAGCAGCACAGACTGGAATGTTATCGTACTTGTAATAGAATTTTGATTGATTTTGGCAGTTTGATTGTACAACACCGTCAGGTTTATAGAATAAAATTGAGAATGGAAATGGGGAAGGTGTCAAAGAGACAACAACCGGACCAAAGAAAAAAACAAAAAAAACAACAACCAACAGGTCTTCAATGAGGCAAGAAATTCCTGCACCTGGAGGCGTCCTTCAGCTGGCCCCTAAACAAATATAATTATACTTGTTAAGAAGTCTGTATATCTGCTTTTACGAGACACTGTTTACAGTATAAAAAAATATTTTCAGGAGTATCAATTGAGAAAAGGGGTTAGAAGGGGTCCTGAATAGGCTGATCATGAAATCTTGGGCTTAAAACATGTAATCTGAATAAAGTTGCTATCCCCCCTCAAATAACTATTACCATATTTTTATAAGTTTATATCATGTTTAACAATACAAAATTAAAAGCTCCTTACTGAGCATCCACCAACCATAGTAAAAATAGATTCATCCAGGTAGAAATGTTACAACCAGAATTTAAGATTTATTTTATTTGCTGTTTATTTGAATAATAAGATATAGGAAGATGTGGTTTTTATGCCAATTAGAAAACTCTCCATTCAAGTATAATAATACCATTAATTCAGAAATTATTGCGATGTTTTGGTTATTGAAAAAAAATACAACTGGGTTTTAATCTCAATAATTTAAACTCACATTTTGAAATATTTTAAACAGGTTTTCTTTTTCGTGTCGCAAATATTAAAAACGCATTAAAGTCTTACAGCTAATTTCCTAATGCATGTAGAGCAACACTTTGGAGTTTTCTTGCTTTGTTTGTATAGTTATAACAGGATAAAATTCAATTGAATTTAAATATCATATATGCAAGTTTACATACCTATATGAAGATGTCAATCTAAAACTACAAGGCTTGAAATAAACAATTATACAAAAAAAGAAAGGAATCCAACCAAACTTTTACTCTACAAGCAGTAGGGAATAAGCTGTAAAGGATAAAATCACAATAATAAATGCACACAATAATTCTGAATTTACAGTATATAAAAGTAAACCATTGTAGGTCAAGGAACTATCTTCAACTTTGGAGAACTGTTAATTGTACATCTATTTTTACCCAGTACACACAACTTTGACACATTTTTTGTTACCAACATACAAAAAATCTACAATGCACTTATTATAAATTTAGCAAGGTTTTATTTTGAGAACACCAAATCTGCATGAGGACTACAGCTTTCCCGTACTAGATTATCCCTGTAAAAATATAAGTTGAATTGTACACATAAATCCACTGAATTTCTTCATTTTCTTTTAAAAATGTCATTACTACAGTTTATAGGCTGTTGCAAATATGTCATGATTTGGTACATGAATTTCTTATGATCGTTTAAACTTCGGTTTTATTGCCTGGAATAGAAAATATTGTCCTTTGTATATGCAGTGAATACATTTGTGAAAAAAAGTAAGAGCACTAAGTACCGGGTTCTATCTTAATTGTATCGTTTGGCTAAAAGCACCAAATTTTGAAAGTTTGAACATTTTTGTACTGTTACAACACTGTCCCAGGTAAGAAGGAGTGTTGAGATCCCGCTTACATGTTGTGTATGTGCTTGTCCCAAGTCCGGAGCCTGTAATTCTGTAGTTGTGGTTTGCAGATGTTTTACATATTGTTTTCCGCTAGGTTTTTGTACATTAATTAGGTTGTTAGTTATCTCGTTTGAATTGTTTGAATTTTGTCATATCGGGGCCTTTTATAGCTGACTATGCGGTATGGGCTTTGTTCATTGTTGAAGGCATTACGGTGATCTATACTTGTAAATGTCTTTGTCAGTTGCTCTCTTGTGGAGAGTTGTCTCATTGGCATTCATACAACATCTTCTTCTTTATATATATGTAGGACTCAAATATATGGTGGGTTCCAAATCTATGGCAGATTCCTAATCTATGGTAAATGTGTCGTCATGCCATCCCAAATCCATGGCAGATTTTTTACAATCCTAATCTATGGCAAGTTTTGTAGTTTCCTAATCTATGGCAGATTTTTGTTGTTTCCGAATCTATGGCAGATTTTGTGCAAATGTAGAACAATTAGGCAGTACATATACTATCACTAACTTGTCTTGAATAAGTTGACATGTACGACAATGGAAGCATGTCTAAATCATTTGTGAAATAAAAATTCCATAATGGTCAACCAGATTGTGATGTCCAACATAAAAAAAGTGTAAAATTGATATATACCATAATACCGACATTAGGATTAAAATGATCTTTCCTGGAAAAATAAGCATTTCTTGATCTGTGAATTGTGCCAGTTTAATCCATTTATTAAAACAACTAGACAAAAAAGTCCATTAACAATCAAGAAAGCAGTTTTTATATAAAACATTTCAACAGTTTGACTTTTCCTTGTTTTGACTTTTTACATTATATTTATTTTATTGTTAATCAATCTTTTTTAACTGGTGACGATTTGAGTCAACTTGGTGGTATCCTGTAATTTCATGTTCTCACTTTAAATACTTTGCTAGCCGTAGACGCTGAAATATTTACTATAATTCTATTCTCAAAATATCCACTACTAAAACAGCTGTGCCTTTCTTCATCGCGGGATTCGGACGGTTCCAGTATATCAAATAATTATTATTCGTCCTATAAGATAAAAGATCACAATTTTCTTTAAATTATTGGCAAATTGTTCTAGATGGATTTTTTTAAACACAGGACAACTTATATATGATGTGTTATTATATTGTGACGTTATATTTTACTCTTTTTCCTGGAAATTTACGTAGGTCATAAATCTGCCATAGATTAGGAGAAAACAAAAATCTACCATAGTCTAGATTTTACGTTTGTAACGTCATATTTGCCATAGATTAGGAATCTGCCATAGATTTGGAACCCGCCATAGATTTGAGTCCTACATATATATATATATATATTTGGATAGATATAGGAAGATGTGGTGTGAGTGTCAATGAGACAACTCTCCATCCAAATAACAATTTAAAAAGTAAATCATTATAGGTTAAAGTACGGCCTTCAACACGGAGCACATTTTTCACAAAAGAACAATTATGTGAAACTGGTAAAACATGATTCAAGGACTTAAAAATTAATTGTGTAAATACTATACAGCACAAAAAAAAAAAACTTTAATAACGATCTAGTCTATGGTGCAATACAGTACTGCTGTGTTCAAGGCACAACGACCGCATAGTTTCGTCCACTGGTTAGTCAATTTATTTTTAAAATCATAACATGTAAATGTACATTGTATCTTCGTTCTTATCTTGAAACTATATATGCATTTGCAAATGGCGACACGCATTTTGGTACGAAAGCAGTATAGCAACTCACATTGTCGAAACTTATCAACATATTTCGATCAAATTAAACCAAACACTTTACGCTATCATGCATTTGAATGTAATGCATAGTGTAACGGGTCTTTCTTATGTGTTTGCTTTGGAACTTACATTGTTTCGGATTTATGTATCCTGGATCGTAATCTTTGTTGCCCGTTAACATAGGGAACAAACTATACTAGTAAATTTTCGCCGTAAGCTCACTGTAAGAACTGTCTGCATGTATAACGAATATAAATGAGAAAAGAAATGGGGAACGTGTCAAAGCGACAACAACCCGACCATAGAGCAGACATCAGCCAAAGGTCACCAATGAGTCTTCAATGTAGCGAGAAACTCCCGCACCCGGAGGTTTCCTTCAGCTGGCACCTTAAAAAAAATTGTATACTGTATACAAAATATGTATAGCGAAGTCTGCTTAATGTTCACAATTCTATCATATAAAAGTACATGTATATACAATACATTTAAAGGTTAACAGTTTAGAATTCCAAAACAAAACGATATTTAATTTCAACTCTATAAAGCAACATGCTACTTCATTCTCATCTATAAGACAACTAGCTGTTACTCCATTCTCCTCTATAAGACAACTAACTGTTACCTCATTCTCGTTTATAAGACAACTAGCTGTTTAATACTTCATTCTCGTCTATAAGACAACTAGCTGTTACTTAATTCTCCTCTATATCACAACTGACCAATACATAAAGTTTTTACAAGATCGTGCTGTAAACATCTGTTCTTGATTTCAAGTCAAAATTGCTTTACCGTCTTAAACTTATAAATGTTATTGCATCTCTACTGTGCAACCCATGTACCGTTTAAACTGTCACATTTATCAAGATGAAAGATCATTAAACTGATTAAGAACTGACCATCAACTCTTTGACATAATTGACCACGCCACAATAAAATAACAAACCTAAAATAAGAAAATAAAAAGAAAAGGTTATAATTGCTAGATAACAATTATAAACACATTATTCTAATAACCCTATGCCACACGTCTTATGTATAGTTTATTTTTGCAGTGGTAGAATCCTCCTTGTGAAAGATTTAAAAGATTGCACCGCATTGAAAGGTAAGACACTGTATTGTTGTATAACACTTTCACAAACACAAAGCATGTTGAAGTTGTTGAGTTTTACTTTTAATTCAAAACTTAGGGGATTACTTCCGACAATTGTTTTATGTATGGCAAATTAACAATTAAAATAATTAAAACAGTCAAAAAAATTATATACAAGTTTAATTATGAATTACAACAAATACACTATAATTGCCCAACAATAACTTTACTACATGTACCTCAATATTTATTTATGTTACTATATTCTATAGAGGCATTTTGAAACATTGAAAAGTTGGAAGAGTTTTATGATCATTTATTGCTCCGTGCTTGTTGTAGTATAAACTGATTCATAATTGTCAATGGCATTTGTTAGCAAGTACTAAACTATCCCCACAAAAGTCCCTTAAATTTTGACGTCGATCGTCATAAAAAAATGTCTGAGGTCACAATGGAAAAGTAAACACCCGATACCAGAAATACCGGAAGTAACTTACACGAGAGGCACTACTCTGGGTTTTGGGCACGAGATGCATCTGATATAGGTTATCAGCCCGGTGGGAAATTATGGTTTCTGTACTTCCGCTTATTACACATATGCTAAAGCTATCATATCAGTGCTAAGTATATGATAGATAATTTTATTAAAGATATAGCAATTTTTGAATACTGTTTGGTACCGGACCATTTTAGCAATACCAATATATAACTTGGTGTATTCTCGTCCTCAATATATACCCTCATGCATTAAATGTTACGATGATAGCGATTAATAGATGGCCTTTTCCATATCGGCGCGGGTATCATCCCTCTACCCATATCAACACCTCAACTACATGTACGTCTCGGGCTGATATAGGGGTCTCGGGATGAAACCCGGGCCGATATGGAAAAGGCAGTGTATTAATCTCTATATACTATGAGGAAGGCGCTACCTTCAATGCCAGCTTTATACCAAGACAATGTCCTTTATATTGATTTGTTGTTGGTTACTTTACGTTCAGTGGCAAATATTTCATGCATGTTAAGGACAAATAAGGTATTTTTTTTCTTTTTTTATAAAATAAAATATCCAATTCCGAAATCGACATAAAAAAAAATCGATTGAAGCAGAGGACAAAAAAAATATTTTGAATCGAGATCTTCACCAAAAATGTTTTTTATCTTTCAGAGACTAGTATGCAAAATAAATTTAACCTTTATATATCTAAAAAGCATTTAAAACATCCCAAACCACATACAGGTACATGTAAGTTAAATGTTCACATAGTTTTTTACGTGAAAATGCGACCGTATTTGCAAATTTGTTATGATGAATCTTAATACTAGTGTTTAATTTTGAATAAATAATTTTAATTGATAGCGCTGAAGGGCTTGGTGAAAAAAAATCTAACTCTCACAAAAAACCTTGATTTCATATTCCTGATCATCTTCTGATCAGTTTGTGGGTTCTACATCAATGTCATGTACTAATAAAGAGTCAATTTTAGGTCATGTCTTGCATATATTTTTGTTGTTAGCTTTCTTTTCAAGTTGTATATGACAGTAAAATAAAATTGAGAATATGATTTATTAGGAGATGCACACAAACTAGGGTGTTTTAATTATTTTCTCTGTAATTTGTGCATTTTTCATATGCTGTGTACTTCTTCATAATGTCGAAGTGAGTATCATGATTAATTACCCCTTATGTAAGAATCCTGGGTTTTGATTGGTTGATAGCCGGTGTATTTTTCACCAATTCATTTTCATCAAATGAATATCGTTCATTTTTTAACGCCGCCGGGGTATTTGCCAAAAAAGATAAAGCCTTGTTTACCCTCTCTACTGTGGTATTTGCCAAAAAATACTCTATCCGACTGGACGCTTGTAACGTCACGATCATCAATGCGTTTTGGAACATTAACATTCGGTGTAATTAAACAGATATACCATATTCTTAAGGGGTATTTGCCAAAAATACTAGTCTTGAGAATGAATTTCCCTCGCCTTACGGCTCGTGAAATTTAACTTTCTCTCGACTGGTATTTTTCGAAAATACCCCTCCTTAACATGATATATATTCTGTTTAAAAAGAAAATATATTTGGTAAGTATATTCACAATTGACATGCGACAGTGCACCGCAAATATATCTTCTTTCCCTTTAATTCCCAAAATTGAACAAGACTTTTCTTTCTCACAGAAACACATGAGTTATTTGGTAAATGAAACACTTGTTATTGATTAAAACTTTCAGAAAATTAATACAAATTTAGTTTAGCCTATTTCAATGTTTCACTGATTGTGTGAAAATTTTAACAAAACATTTACAAAACACTAGATAGGACTAGATAAAATTGCATTATCTGCAGTATTATTGATAACTGTCCTCACTATATATTCACAAGGACATATAACTAACATATTGTCCATGTTATTTTGATCTGAGTTTTTATTTATAAAAATACTGGCATGGCTGGTGCTGTTCCAAGATGTCTTCTTTTTCTGTTTCTTGAAAAGTATTTGTTTAACCTGTTCAGTCACTATAAAGTGTTAAGATTCTTATTTAGACGCAACATATAAATAGTGACCAAAAAGGTACCGCTTGCAAGTGCTCCACGAAACCTTCTTCTAAATTATTAACATCTATTTCATCAGCAATCAAAGACGGGCTTCAAAGTTATCGTGAAACTGCCTATTCTAGATGTGGCGTGAATCAGATGTGGATACTTAAAATTCCAAAGATCTTTTAGAGTACATACAATATAACTCTCTTTCATCTTGTAACAGTATTAAAAAAAATGACTTTTCTACTCTTTACGCAAGTATTCAACATTCCAAACTAAAAGACAAATTGAAAGAGTTGGTATTACTTTGCTTCAAAAAAAAGAATGGCCAACGTAGATACAAGTATCTTGTCTTAGGGAGGGATAAATCCTACTTTGTAAAGAATCACTCTGATTCAAACAAAAAATTCTCTGAAACTGATATTATCAAGATGCTTGATTTCTTGACTGACAACATATTTGTTACGTTCGGAGGACGTGTTTCTCAACAGACTGTCAGCATTCCAATGGGAACAAACTGTGCCCCTCTACTTGTCGACTTGTTTCTTTATTATTATGAGGCTGACTTCATGCAGAAACTTCTTAGGAAGACAGATAAGAAATTAGCAATATCCTTTAACTCTACTGTCCGCTATATAGATAATGTTCTTTCACTAAACAATTCAATTTGGTGGCTATGTGGAACGCATCTACTGCATCGAACTAGAGCTGAAGGATACTACAGATACAGTTAAGTCGGCTTCATATCTTGACTTGCATCTCGAAATTGACAATGAGGGTCGGTTGAAAACAAAATTTTACGACAAAAAAGATGATTTCAGCTTTCCAATTGTGATCTTTCAATTTCTAAGTAGACACATTCCAGCAGCACCTGCATACGGAGTATATATCTCCCAATTGATACGAAATTCCCGTGCTTGCATTTACTATCATGATTTTCTTGATAGAGGGTTGCTGCTCACAATGAAGCTATTAAACCAAGAGTTCCAAATGGTGAAGTTGAAATAATCCCTTCGGAAATTTTACGGACGCCATCACGAGTTGGTTGACCGTTATGGAAATACCGTTTCACAAATGATATCGGTTATGTTCCTTACGTCGTAACTACAATCTCCTTCCCGTTCATGAATGTGACCTACCGAGTGAGACTATTAACCGCATTTGTAATCACATAAGCAACACGACGGGTGCCACATGTGGAGCAGCATCTGCTTACCCTTCCGGAGCACCTGATACCACCCCTAGTTTTTGGAGGGGTTCGTGTTGTTTATTCTTTAGTTTTCTATGTTGTGTCATGTGTACTATTGTTTTTCTGTTTGTCTTTTTCATTTTTAGCCATGACGTTGTCAGTTTGTTTTATATTTATGAGTTTGACTGTCCCTTTTGGTATTTTTCGTCCCTCTTTCACATGAGAGTAGCTAGAAAAAAATTAAATGTACACATTTTCAATATTTTGGTAGGACTTACTAATCGTATGAAATTAGGGAGATATGTAGTTAGAGACTTCTGCTGAATAGAAATGTTTGTGTTCACCTGATACCAGTTTTCAAATTAGTCCATATTGAAGTTTGAAGGGTCAAAATTAAAATATGTTGACATAAAAAAATGGTGTTCTCTATATGCTTAATATACATAATTTTGTATGTGGTCGTATCAGGATGTGTGTGGCGAAGCATTTTATTGCCTTAAGGTTAAACCTAAATGTTTGTGTTTTATTTTTTATTCTGGTCATGAAAATAAATTTGTAGTTTTGTTGTGAAGTAGCTAACATGAGAATACCCAAAGTGCACCTTTATTGTCAGTCCTTTTTTCACCAACTTTTGTTTATGAACCTGACAAAAGATTCTTCTGTGCTCATTTTGTATACTATTTTTGTTTACAATATAGTTTCACCAATTTAATTTTGAGTTCATGTAGAGTCATTTAAAAATAGGTTTGAACTGATCTCCAAACAATCCATGATTCTGTCATGAGGTCAGTGCCCAAATTCCATACATCATGGACATTACATCCTAAAAACTTCAAATATTGCGAACAATTTGACATTATTCCGTGCTTCAACTATTATTTTCTGAAGAAAAGGATGCTGGTTACAAATTTAATTTGCTTATTTTAAAAAGATGATAAATAGATAACTTCACAGGGTGAAAGAAAACTTGTAAAATTTCTGCAGCTTTTTTTGTTGAACAGGTTCATGCAATTTGGTTACTGAGTGCAATGTTGATGTATTGCTAAATAGGTTGAAATGTGAACCTGATCATATAGTGATAATCTGTGTGCTACATGTTTAACAGGAGACGGTTTAACCTCAGTATTTTTCTATGTATAAAATATCTTTCTTTTATTATATGTGTGTTTTATTTGTTAAAGTCAGCTATAATGTTAACTCAGCCTCTAAAACTATAGGTATTTCTACATCATTTATCTTATGTAAAACACCGAGAACCCTTAGTGATTAACCAATAGAAATCAACTACACTTTTTAGTTTACCCTGGATACGAACATGTAAGCAAAAAAATAACAATGAAAATGAATTGTAAATTGAAATAAGCCATCTAACATATAATTTTAGATATATAAAAACCGATTCCGCTACACATGAATAACCGTGATATATTATTTAACAGTTTCCGACGTCATTATCACTGTTCTTTGATATGGGGAAGTTATGTGGCAGATGAACGTAAAAAGTCATGGTCAACCAGTGCACCGGACTTGCCGGAGTTTTCCCCGCATGCCGCATGGCCAAAAATAACGAAATGTATTGCTTGCAGAGTTTTTTTCTGTGTTCCCATTGCTGGACGGAACTTTTACTCTAAATATGTTACCATTAATAATGATTTTGTGACTTTTAAATGAAGTACCTGTGATTATTTAGATAATTTGTTTTGATCTCACTGATAATTGAAAAATAAAGCAGACGAAACATGTCCTCAGATATTGTTGTCCAAACTTCGGTAATTTCCGTGGTACAATAAAATTTAAGATATCTAAACAAGTTATCAAAATTTCTGAATACTTGATTTCTTGTTTTTGTAAACAAATAAAAATTCATGTCGTTTTTAACATCGAAATTATTCCGATCTGTCCCGTTTTTTTTTAAGTTCGCGTTGAAATAAATTCGGCAGCCATTAGAACAAATAATCATACGAGATTTAATGAGAGTGACGACATTTTTCAGATGGGTCGTGAAGAGAGAGTATTTGTTCTTTATTCCAAAACGATGCTTCTACCATAAGTGCCACCTTCAGCTTGCATATGATCTTATGCTCATTTTTTGACAACGGATAATAGAACTTTTTATTGAAAATTCTATATTAGTTCCAAATTGGTGTTAGATGTTTGTAGGTAAAATGTTCAGTTACATATACCTGTTATAATGTTTTAAGATTTTGACATAATTTTGCAGATGATTTTTTCACCATTAGACTAAAACTTGAGGTTTAATTCACTGACAGATATCAAATGATTTGCAAAAGAACTACCATTATATAACAGCTTATCCAGGGGTACAATGTGAACTTTTAATTGAAAATTCTATATTAGTTTCACAGTAATGCTGGATGTTTGTATGTAAGATTCGGGTAAATATAATATAACTTTATATTTTCTATATTATGATAGGGTGCTCCCAAACAGGAGCACACCTTTAGTAAAATGTTCAGTTACATATACCTGTAATCATGTTTAAAGATTTTGACATAATTTTGCAGATGATTTTTTCCCCATTAGACATAAGCTTGAGGTTTAATTCACTGACCGATATCAAATGATTTGCAAAAGAACTACCATTATATAACAGCTTATCCAGGGGTACAATGTGAACTTTTAATTGAAAATTCTATATTAGTTTCACAGTAATGCTGGATGTTTTTATGTAAGATTCGGGTAAATATAATATAACTTTATATTTTCTATATTATGATAGGGTGCTCCCAAACAGGAGCACACCTTTAGTAAAATGTTCAGTTAGATATACCTGTAATCATGTTTTAAGATTTTGACATAAATTTGCAAATGTTTTTTTCCCCATTAGACTAAAGCTTGTGGTTTAATTCACTGACCGACATGAAATGATTTGCTGAAGAACTACCATCATATTATATAACAGCTTATCCAGGGGTACAATTTGAATAAACATCAATAAATATCATTGTTAATAAATTAAATATATCATAAATTGACTATTCCTCTCGTTCATGTTTGCTTATCATCTCGATGTGGAGCTTTTCGTTCCATACGATAATCACGTCATCTTGAAATTTGAACTATAAAACAGTCAGTTGTATTCAGTTCTATTAAGGTGGCACGATTTTTGATTTCTGGTCCACAGGGGAAATGCTAACCTTTTTTGAATTCGCAAGCTCTTTCTAATACTGCACAACATCCAAAAACTCGATTCAGAGAATACATTTGAATATACATAATGAGTAATTACTTGTTCTGTAATCCTTTTAACGCAAGGTCACTGGTGCTTAGGTCTTTTGTCATTCAGCGAATATAAAATTCTCAAAAATGAAATTTACCTTTTCGCCATGGCTTACACAAAAGAAAAGTCCATAAGATAAACAACAGCAGCTTGAACACAACACAGAACACGAAAAAGTGAGCTACACGAACTCAACAAAAAACTGTGCACTAATGAGTTTACTCGATGCTGACCAATATCAAATTATCAGCAATTTATTTGTTAAAAATAATGTATTAAACTATCATATCAGAGAGCCTGAACAGTAGTTGGAAATAAGCAACGACAAAACAGCACGCACTCAGCCATTGTCTCTGTAACCTTTGGAACAGGGTAAATCACCAATGTATCAGTAGCTCACGTTGTGTACTTTTATAGGTGATGACCAATTTGAGGTTATAAATTGACTCTCACCTGCCCAGATAAGCTGAATATTCATTATTGAGTGTTAAAAAGGTCTTACTTGTACATTGTATCAAGTGGATCCGATCACAATCTCACTGCTTGGTCGAATAGTGTTCAAGTTTTAAACTATTTGATTCTATATTTAGATTGCACAATCCCTAAATTGTGACAATATGAACTGAGCCTAGTAACATGATAGGAAACACAAGCTCTGAATAATTACATTACATGTATGTTTCATTATAATACGTTATTTTGATTGGCTAACAGCAATCTCGCGTCTTTCTGGAATGTACATTTATTTCGAAAGGCATTGTAATGTAAAAAAAATGAAAAACTTGATAGTAATCTAGTTTTCATGATCATAGCGGGAAAATGTAATCATAAGTATTGAATGATTCCGTAATTTCACAGATTATAAAAGCGTTTACTGTACGCACATTTGTTCGGTCAACGCTTTTACACCCTAATGAATTTACAAAAAGAAGCATTCAATTCTTAAATTGATAACGTATCTACTGTGAGAGAAATAATTGTATATATACTTCATATGCAAGCTTCTGAAATGTCGCTACATATATATGAATAGATAACTCACATTTAATTCCGAAATTATCCCTTTTTTCGAAATCGTTTTGATCCCAATCGATCTTTAAAATAGGTTTATTAGCAAAGTGTCCGTATACATGTTCTTTCATAAAACTTTGCTTGATTTTGAAATATCAAAATGCGAAATTTAGTTTGAAATATTAAAATGCGAAATTTAGATTCATTGTTATTCAATTGAATAAAGCTGATTTCTATTGGACGCAACTCAGTCTTTATAAACTTAGTCGACCACAAGTTTTTCTGGATTACAGCAAAAGTATTAATGCTCAAACTAACAGAAAAAAATATAATTTCTATTATTACAATCCGAACCTTAATGACCTGGAAATTGTATTCAACTGGATGCTCCATTTATTGGATGTTAGAAGAACAAATCAAATAGTTACGCCCGTTCGTAGTCGGGGTAAATGGGGATAAAATGGGATAGAAGAAAATTCGACAAAACAACTAAAGAGTAAAATGTATTGTGTTGATCAATTAGTCTGTTTTGTAGAAAATGGGGGCTTAAATAGGTTACATTCTCGAGCTTTTTCAATTATATTCGTGTCAGACCTCTGAGCAATGTTTATGCATTTGAATCACGATCGTCATTAGCTAACATACGCATCTTCTTTTTATGCAAACTGCAGACAGTAAACTGCAGATTACAAAACAAACATAAAACACTTGAGACTGTACAAAACCAACTCACAAAATATCATAGGTGATTTCAGGTGCTCCAGTAGGGTTAGCAATATGTTCTACTTGTGACGCTCGTTCAAATTGATATATAAAATAATAAACAATTAATCTTGAATATATTGTTCATATAACATGTGAAATAATATGATAACCTACATGTACGTTACGAATTTGTGTTTTTTATTTTATTTATTGATTTAAATTATGGTCCAGTATGGGTAAAGTCTAAATATGAATAGAGTTGGTCATGGATCGTTTCCTATGTATAAAAGTTAAGTAAAAATACCCTTTACATTATCTCCAAGATGACACATAGTCATACATGCAGTTAATACAGTAAACATAATACATGTACGCTAGCATATTTAAATTTTTTTTTGAAACACATTAGTATACCGTCATTTTATAACACTGGTTTTTAATTTATTTCAAAACGTAAAACCCTGACGATTTTAAAACAGTCATAATATACACAAGAAACATAAAATACATTAAAAAAACAACATGCATTTCTGTCTACTCATTTTCTCTTTTGTTTTTCTCTCAAAAAAAATGTATAAACGAATATAAATCAAAATACGACCTTTCAACATGTTAAAGCATTTTAACCATAGAAAATATAAAAAAAAAAAAGAACAAATGAACAAGTTATGTCAAAATAACGCGATATATCGAAAGCAGATTATTTTGCATTAATCTTTTTTAAGCTTTCATTATAAGCTTACACGACTTGTTCATTATTTCATCAAAAAGATTTTGGTTGTAATTAACCTTCAAAACAAACGTTTGACCTTACACCGGAAGACGTCTGATTGTACAAATGTAACATAAACATAAATAATTAAAGAAAACTCTTGAAAGAGCATTGAGATCATTATATACTATGACGAAAATATTAATAAAACAAAAACTGAAAAAAGAGAAGCACTCTATAAAAACGAATGATTAATAGTAAACAAAAACATTGAAGACAAAACAAAACGTTGAGAGAAGGGATAAAGGCATATAACTTTGAATAACACCTCCGATTATCAAGCCAGACACGTCATGTTCCTGCTGTTTAAAATAGTCTAGGGTGTAAAGGTAGAACATCTCACAAAATGATCCCCATTCAGAAGTTGTTTACAGACAACACAAAAATGATGTGAATTAAAACATCATAAGAGGTGCACAAATGCTCTACAATGTACAGGCACTACAACAGTGCATTCGTTTAAGGAATTTTATAATGCGTTGCAGACACAAGATATATATCCCTTTGATTAAATAACTGTACATTTGATGACTGTTTGGTGATTACACTATAAGACAAGTTGTGTCATTAAAGAACAATCTTGAGAAAGGCAAATAAAATATTAATTAGGGTGATACCTAACACTTTAACTAAAATTAATTTGGCTCGTTTAATTTTCTTAAAATTTTAACAAAGTATTTACCTTGACCCTTTGACAAAAATATCAAAATTTCAAAAGATTTGAACCAACCGTTTAGTCAGAAAAATTACACTGGTTATATAGCAGCTTGACAAACACTTATTTTGATCATTGAGAAGCTTAATATTCCCTTAAGAACACAACGTCATTAAAACGTTCTTTTGATTTTACAGAGTTATCTCCCTGTAGTGTTAGGTACCACCTTAATGTATCATCTGTATTTGGGACAACTCTTTTCTGTCTTTGTATAATTGGCGAATACTTTCAGCTAATCCGCCTTCGCCAACACTTTCAAGGGCAGATAATAACTTATCAACCTTGTTGTTCTTCAGTTGATCGAGAGCAGTCTTTAGCAATGTGAAAGCTTGCCTGTTACTTGATGGTACTTTTTCACAAATCTGGTCATATTGAACCTGTTTCATATCTAGATGAAGAACAGTTTCAAACATTTTGTCTGCATTAAGAAGCTTTCCTATAGCCATTATACCTTTTTCTGTCAGGAAATCTGAAAGAAATTTAATTGTTATGAAAAATTAGAGTAATTTTACGAAAAATATTCATATTTGAAGATTTTATACGATGTATAAATTAACATAGTTGATTAAACATGTTAAAAGACAATTACAAGAAGAAAACATAACTCTAAAAGCGAATGTCATGAAATATTGAAAATAATTCAAAACATCATCCCATTTATCTTTTTAGATGAACACCAAAATGTGTTATAAATATTTATCAAAGAACTTAAGTTGTATATATTTTGCATTAATCCTAGTTAAAGTATTAGCATGATAAAATTCTTTAAAACAAATCACATATAATTATCTGATTTAAAAACAGGATGCACACTGCTAACTGGATTATCATATTAGTGTACACAAGTGAATATGGCATGATTGCCAACAAATATAAAAAAAAAAGATAAGTGAAACATATGTGAACACTGCATACCTTTAATATAATTGTGTATTAAATTATACGCAATGTATATTTTATCAGTTATTTATGACATGCCGAATTATAATTTGAGAGCGTTGAAGCTAACAAATGTCTACCATTGAAAAATCTCACCAGTTCGTCAAATGGAGACTCTAATATCAATACAAAACTTATATGTATTCAGTGCAGATATTTTATAAGTAGCCGGATGGAAATATGACTTTTGCTATGTATCGATATGGACCGATTGCAGGACCAACGTTGTAATTAATTGTATAGCTATAATTTGTTTTCTTATGAGTTAGACTATTAAAATAAATTCAGTATGTGTATCGTTTTCATACCATCTTCACTGCATTGGCGAACTGACAAGGTTGGTTGTCTGCTAATGTAACTTTTTCCCTTCGGGGACGTCATTTGATCAGGTCGTGCCGTTCTAGCTCGTCGGTCAGGAGTATTGTGTCCTTTCAGTAGAGTTGCATTTGCGTATTCTTTGGTGCTCAATGTATTATAGCTTATTTCATCGATTATTTCTTGATCTTTGGTGAGTAACAAAAGTCCATAAACATCTTGATCAATCTTGTGTTTAATTTCGACTACGAATCGGGTAAAATTTTCCGCGGAGTTAGGTAAAAATGTCAGGTCTAATCTTTTCCTTGATGTAAAGCGTGGCAAGCCAAAACACCCTTTCAAATTGATATCAATTTTAATTTGTGGTTTGAAGACAAAATCTTTGCTTATCCAGTTCTTGAACAGATGAAAACCCCTATCTTCGCAACTTTGGCAAAACGCTTGCATCTTTGATTTTTCAATGCATGCCAGCAAAACAGTGAGGCCACGTGATGTCACATCGTTTACAAAGAATAGAATTTTACAAATTGACGTATGACCATGCATTTCCTCGATTGTTCCTGATAATTTTAGAGGGCCTTTCTTCAGTTCTTCCTTTCCAATCAAAGAAACACTAGTTCTGAAATAGATTAAACCCGGATTATAAATTATGAAGTCCGTGGTGTCTATACGTCATCATTATCGACCACTAGAGTATAAATAAGGTAAAGAAAAGTCCCCATTCAGGAGCCTCTGGTCAATGTTAGTTGTATATGGATTTTTTTTTTATCTAAATTCATTTATCTGTTTCTGAGTTTTGTGTGACGTCCATTTTCACTAAGCTAGTACATACTTGTGTGAAGTAGCCAGTTAAAACCCTCTTCCGTTAGCGTATTTTTTTGCTATGCTTAAGACCCATTTTTCGCCATTGGCAGTTTTTGCTCTTTGATAGGGTAGTTGTCTCTTAGAATACATTCTCCATTTCATTTTCCTTATTTTAGTGAAATTCAATCCTCGTTTCAATGTTTAGGTTAAAACAGATAATGGTTTCTTAACGTAATTAAGGTAAAAGATGAATTGTTTCAAAAGCAAAGGAACTTACCCAGAAATCTTATCCGTTTCAAAGACTGCAGTATGGTTTTCATCAACGGTGACCACGTTATCTGTTAATGTAAACTGACCATTGGTGTTCTGTCTAAATAGGCGGTAAACATAATCTTCATCTGTCTCGTATGGGTTTCTTATATCGTTGAGTGGTAGTTTGACTTGAACCTTCTTTTTCAATGGTGTATTTCCAGATGTGTACAAACAATCAGAGATTGCCAGAATTGCTTCTCCTTTCTTACTCCGTTCTTCATACTGTCTTCTCAAAATCTCTTTATTCACAGGAATAACCTAACAAATAGATGTTTTTTAAAATGTGTGAAACTATGACTCCTTCTCCCATTTCAAGCAAAGTAAAAATGTGATAATTTTCGATATTAAATCGAAAAAGACAGCTAAGTGTTCTGTGTATGCATCATAGCGTGTTTCAATTTTTTTTTTTTACCTTGTGAACAATTTTGTTTTTTTTTCAAATATGGTTTGTTGCTAAATTAGAATTTACTTGGATTTCATAAAGCATTGAAAACAAGTGTTCGTAAAAAATACAAAGACGTGTGAAATTCAAATTTTCTTTTTTTATTTAGATTGACAGTTGGACATGAACGTTCAAATTGACCTTAAATTACTTTGGCTTTTATTTTGATTTAATATCGCACGTTTCGTATTATTTATACAGTCATATTTTTCATAAGTTTAGTTTTAAGCTTTGAGAGGAAAATCAGAAATTAACGCATCGGACGTAGAAATGTAAAGTGATTGTTTTATTATGAAGATTTAATTTTATTAATTGAGACGATGAAGCTCCTATTGAATTTTGTAACCCTACAATTAAATCACCTGCATACAAACATTTGATAAAAACAATGTTTTCACGTTAATGGTAAACTATTTCTATAAATTTCAGAACAAGGTAAATATCTAAACATAGTCAAGTAAGATTGTAGTCGATTACAACCGATCGTAACCTTCTTATCGCGACTCATTTATAATTGAAATACGTACGTGTAAACATATTGATTCTTCTCTCTGGACAGCACCAGGAGGGAAAGTAATTTGAATCCTCTTGTCAGTTTGGGCAATATACTTGTAACCAGTTGGTAAAATATTCACCCGTTCTTTTATTGGATTGGATACAATACAGAGTGCATCTAGTTTGACTGTGTGAAAGGTCACTAATTTCTCCTGAAGAAATGTACATTTGAAATAATCAGATATACATGTTTAGTTAAAATTGTGTGCAAATTTTAAATGTTACAGTCGTTACATGTATAAACACGAATATTATCTAGAATCAACTATTGTGCCGGCTAAATAATTGCTAATACTTTATAAAACAATTCAACTAGTTATTAATCAAAAATATTTACGCTTATATATCGTTGAAACCTTTTGTCTGAACCATTTCTGTATTGCCCAAATACTTCTTCTTATCTTGCATTTTTGTATCTAGTTCAAAACAATTTTAAGGTAAGATCCCCAACATTGTGGAAACTTTACTTACATGTTTTACCCCGCCACATTATGTATGTATGTACCTGTCCCAAGTCAGGAGCCTGTTATTCAGTGGTTGTCGTTTGTTTTTGTGTTACATGTTTGTTAACGTTCATATTTTATATAGATAAGGCCGTTGGTTTTCTCATTTGAATTATTTTACATTGTCTTTTCGGGGCTTTTTAAGCTGACTATGCGGTATTGGCTTTTCTCATTGATGAAGGCCGTACGGTGACATATAGTTGTTAATTTATGTATCATTTTGTTCTCTTGTGGATAGTTGTCTCATTTGGCAATCATACCATATCTTCTTTATTTTACATTTACTGAACTGTGATTTTCGATTGGATGGATACACAGTTTTTCTTTGTACTCCTTATACTGAGTTTTCATATATATTCGTTGGTTCCTTATTTTCTTGGATATCGTGAATACAGGAGAATCACGCATGAATTTGAATGTTCAACGAATTCAAAGTTTTCTGAAGGCATTATGCAGACTTTGCCAAAACCACGAATTTAAATATCCACGATTAATCAAGTTTCCTTTAATCCACGAAAATATACATCAAGCAAGCTACAATCAACACATCAACTTTTGTGTATGATTTATTTAAGATATATTGCACTCAAAATCGGTCCTGAAATTTTTTAATCCAAGTCTAATGATGGCTGTGTATGATTAAAATTTGTGTCATCATATCAACTACATTACAATGGTAAACTACTACTAGTATGCTTCGCCGGAATATCATCGAACGATTTGTATTCAGAGAAAGACTTTTCCATATTTTTTAATCGGTATTTCATTGTAAATTCTTTTACGGTATTTGATAACGTAATGACAGATGAAAAATACCATTATAATAAAATCTGATGGACGCCATTTCAATATCAAAATTGATTGATATATCGATTGATGGTGTTAAACCCAATTTTTTGCACTAGTGACTTTTTTAATGGCGGCAATACTTAATTTACAGATGATGCAGGAATGTCTAAAGACAACCACCAACCTTCAACAGGAAAACCGACAATTATAGTAATTTTACGTGCCTTGTGTGTACCTTTGTACCATTGTTCCCTAAATTTCAGTGTTGATAGGTTATTGATATATGTGTTAAACTATTTACACCACCAGAGTGGTTATCGGAACGCAGGCATGAATCTGATGTACATAATTATAATACTGAAAACAATTGATCGGAAGTTGTGATCACATAATTATAATTGTTTCTGTCTTAAAAATAACCAGTTAGAGGTTGTTTGAATAATATTGATCATCAGCGTGTTATTTGTATCCTGTTCTTTATATGTCTATGACAATATGGTGTATGGTAAACGCCACTGAGCAGTCAACATATTGATAAATATGGGTTAAGACGGACCTACACGCTATTACATAGAGAAATATTATATACCTTTAACGAAGCCTCAACTAAACTCCACTTTGGTCCAAATTTAATGTAGGCCTTCAAATGCAGAAACTGATAATTTATCTCGTTTGGAAGCTTAACTCTCACAGTAATCATTCCAGAACTATCCTTCGGAAAACTCCGATTAGCTTTTGGATCTTTTGGCTCAATATGGAAAAAATCTGTCTCAAATTTGTAGTTGGTTAACGCAGCATCTGGTTTGTAAAAACGTTGAAAATCGTCAGATCTCCATCGTTTTGCTTGAAATATGCTGGAGACATCCGTTGATGAATAAATTTGTATTCCGCATCCAATATCATAGAAAGTTCTATCAATGAAATGCAAAAAAAGTTAATCAATTCCTTAAAAAAAATTATAAAAGTAATTAGTTTTTAACTTTCAACGGATGGCACATGTTGGTCAGTGTATTTTTACCATTACGGAGTGCGTGCAATTGTCAGTTTGAATTTTACTCTCGCGTTTGAAAAACCAAATGGTATCTACCACCTTTTATTCTTGCATTTGTCAAGTGATGTAATGCATTACATTCTGAATTAAAGGCATTGTAATACACATAAAAAGTAAAATCACAAAAATACTGAACTCAGAGGAAAATCAATTAGGAAAGTACATAATCATAGTCCATAAAAACTATAGCAATCGTATACATAAACCTACACATGCCGGCGTCAACCATCAGCATCTATCACTGATGTTTGCCGGTTGTGGTAAAGAAAACTTTCAAAGCTGCCATTATACTAGCAATATTGGACGCAGTCAACTTGTCATACATATCTGTATGGTGTGAACGGTTTTGGACGTACGAGAATCGTGCATAAGCATTTATCGGTCGTATGTTAGGCATTTGTCGAACGTAGATGAAATTCACGCTACGAAAGAAAAAAAAATCCTTTGAACATATTTGATAAGCAACCCTGTCGTATTAGACACGATTATCTGTGGCTTCGGCATGTCTGCAACGTGTACGTATGCTTAAACTACTTCTGGATAAACTAGATCTTATGATACCAACAACATATGCCACTCTATTGTGTGAGCAAGTTTCGTTGAATGTCAGAATACGCTAATAGTTATCAAAAGTACCAGGATTACAATTTTATACACCAGACGCGCGTAAAACGTAACACTACAAAAGACGACGTTACAAACACGACGTTCAGGTAAAAGTCAAAATAATTGCTTAACGATCTTAAGGAGCATACACCATGCCCTAAACGTGTCACAAACGTATATGTAGCGTTTAACAAATAGCGTGTACCGTATGTAGTACGTAAGTGTAGCAAACAGGTAAACGCTTGACAAACATTAGAGCTAGATGAATTTGTTTATGCTGCATACACATTTCCTGGAATTGTAGCGTTCACCAAGCTTATACCTCTGCATGTGGACCTTCTTTAAACTTGTTCAACGCGAGTTTAACAATTGCTTATCGTTCCTCTTGCATGCATCTAACGCATACGGTCTATACGCTAATGTATGATGCCGTCATTAAATGAGTTTATTGGTTCATTGTTGGATTTTATAACTATGATGGTGCACTTATTTCTTAATGATTTTCAAAATGTAAAATTTCATACAAACCCTGTAATCTCTGCACGTTTATCTTCAGTTTTTGGCTGGGGGATCAATGTTGACCTGTATATAGATATATAAGATACAATAACACAACCTAGAAAAACAATAACTGAGAAACACAAACATAAACAAAAATAAAACGAGTTCTTAGGTCCTGCTAAAATTTTAAAAAACCAACTCTTCGTGCAGTTTATGTAGATTCAGCCATAAGTAATATTTGTAGATGTCGCGTTATATGGTAAAGACAAGAGTGTTACTACGACAATATAAACGTGCATTTTTACACCAGCAATGAAAACCTTCTTTCCTTTACGGGTAGACTTTATATACATAAATTAAGTGGTACAAGAAAAGTAAAATGAGTATGTTAAATTTGATGTATGCCTTTTTTATGATTCTTCGTTACATTTGTTGTTTTTATAGTGATATTAAGATAATAACACAATATTGACTGCTGTACCCCTGTTTTTGACATTTTGACTCTTTGAGTATGTTTGTTTTGTTCATACATCGTTGACAATGTAATGGAATTTGATGCGACTGTCATACAAGTGAGAGGTTTGGCTAGCTATAAAACCAGGTTCAATCCACCATTTTCTACATTAGAAAATGCCTGTACCAAGTCAGGAATATGACAGTTGTTATCCATTCGTTTGATGTGTTTGGACTTTTGATTTTGCCTTTTGATTTTTGATTTTCCTTTTTGAATTTCCCCGGAGTTCAGTATTTTTGTGTTTTTACTTTTTTATATATTTACGTGAGCTATAAAACCAAGTTTAATACAAAGTGTTCTGCTACAGGAAATGCCTATATCAAATCAGGATTTTGACAGTTGTTTTCTATTTGTTTGATGTGTTTGAGTTTTTGATTTTGTCATTTGGGTAGCGATTTATCGATATAATTTTCTTTGGAGTTCATTGTTATTACACTTTTACTGTACTTTCGTAATACAAAAACATATCTAATTTTTTTCAACACTAACTCTTGTGAATTTTGCGGTGGCTAATTTTCACTATGAAAATGGTATGTGTTTCTAAGGGAACCAACAAAATCAAATTCAGCACATTTTTATATATAAAATAGACATAATCAAACACATTGAACTTATTTTAAGAAAGTTTGAGTTCATTTAGGTTCAGTGGAATTATCGAAACATACTCAATAATGTCTGGTGTTCTGCCGTTGACTTTTTGTTGCATAACTGGTTTTGCTATTTCTGTTGACCTGTAACATCGATTTTATAAATTGACTAATTACCACAAATTGACATCGATATAAAAATTGACTAATTAACACAAAAAACTATGCAGGCTTTCTTTTGTACCTTTATCGGTATTTGTTTGAGTTACTTCATATAACATTTGATACATTAGTAAATATATGCTAAACTTAATCACACAATTTTACAGAACACGCTGTGAGGGAACATTAAACATTAACATTAAACATGCTAAAGTGTTTATGAATTTCGGTCAAATCGATATAGTTGCAGAGGTTATCAACTGCAACGTTTTTTTCTGGAAATGACTCTTCAGTCAAGCTCAGATCTAAAACATTAGAAAGCAAAAAATGATTTTGATATCATTGTAGATCCATGATTACGCAAAGGATTTCCCAACTACAGCTATGGTTATCTTTTCCTTGGCGCACAGTCCTCCGTTTTTGCAAATACTAATGTTTTGAAAACAGTAATTTCAAAACATGACCATATAAATAACCGGTTGATAATAAACTTGGTTTTAGATTGATTTTCTCACTTTTCCATAGTAAATTTAGAGAAAATGAACAATACAGTGATATACACATGTAACTAGTTAATATAAAGTAAAAACAACTACTACATTGTTTTCTAGAGTACTTAACGTCAACTATCAATGGCATCTATTCTTCAGATTTTAAATGAAGCAGGTTTTTTTTAGGTGTTTTTTTTTTAGCGATTGTATATATTGTTTGACACCACCTAGACTGAACAAAAATGTTTTAACTGATATCCACAATTTAAGATTTGTATGGAAATCACTATCTGAACGCTTTTGTTAAAGGTAATATCAAGTTTTCTTAAAACTTATTATTTTTGTTTGATTTTCCGCATGATGTCTACTCATAACGATATCGAATCGAATTCGAGGAAAACATACCGAGATCGAAAACAGAAAATATAGTTACAATGTACCTTTTTTATTTAAGCTTTCCAAATAACCAATATTGCCGTGTTTCTTGCATACTAATGATAAGCATAGATGCATCTATCAAGTATGTACCATTTTTAATCGTAACTCATGTTTACATATTATAAGACGACTTGAGCAACTATAACATCTGATACAGGTTAACTGTTTATAACGTATACAATTATTGTACGTTGAAAATACATACTTGAAAATATCTGAACTATTGTCTTCGTCAAGCTCTGGAATTCTTTCTTCTGCGTCTGTTTCTGAAGTTCTGAATGTATGTATAATATAACTCACACAATGATTATATAAGAGAAATTTTCGACTGATATATTTGGTTTCAGACGTTGAACACCATTTGTACATCCTTTTTGTCGTAAACTGTTTTGTTGGTTTCGACTTGTTAAATCAGAAGTCTTATAGGATTTGTATATTCGAAGTCATGGGTTTGTTTGTTCACGGTTTTGTTTGGTATATTTTCAAATAACATTTTTTAGAGCCATTTTTAAAATTCAAAAATGTTAAAAATAATACATGAAATGCAGCAATTCATTATAAGATATGTTACACGGGCAAATATCTTCTTAATAGGGATTATATTTTAAAGGAGGTTCAGTACTCAGTTTCAAAATAACAAGCTTCTCTTAATACTAGTATATATTGATAGGGGATTATTAAAGGAACAAAAAGATCATAAAAATATATAGGTCAACATGCTTGTTTTCGAGATATTCGAGTACGTACCTTTCATCAGATTTTATTCTTTTCTTTAGAATAGTATTCAGGGTTTCTGTTAATTTGTTCACCATCATCTTGAAATCAAAGTCTGATTTAGCGTGTCTGAACAAAACAAAAACACAAACGTTATTAACGTAGCAGGTCAGGTCATATTAAGATACCTAGAACGAGAATTTACAAAAATCCAGTTACGGAATGATTTCAAACTTCCATTCAGACTTAAATAAGTCCTGTGTAAAATCATCAAATCGCAGGGTGTTCAAAATGTGAACATGGTAAACTAATTTTTAATTTGCGCTTCTGCAAATTCACATTATATGAATGGTATGACCATTAGTTGACCACAGTTAACATTAAAGATTTTGAAAACTGTCTCTGTTTATGGCAACCGTCTTTTTTGGCTGACTTTAAATATATAGTCACTCACCAGAATAGGTTTTCAAATTTGGCAATTGTCTCCTTTGCCTACTCGTGCTATTTTAATGATAGATGAGAGATATCAGACATGATACAAAATAACATGTCGATCCACGTTGCCTCACATTCAGTAATGCATTTGCTTTCATAGAAAATATTTTGGTATGTTTTTGGGGGATGGGAGGGAAGATTTCAAATGCATTTACGAGCTTTTACATTCTTCAATGTATCCAAAATTCTAGAACGATTATCAACTTTATCTGAAATTATGAGAAATAAAATTAATTTCAATGTATCTATCTCAACTGAAAGAATATGGTAAAAATGTATGGATGTATAGAATTTGCTAATCTCCTTACTTAACAACTAATCAACCTAAATAGAGTCACTGCCTTATAACACAGTATAGAAGACTTAATGCAATTTACAATTTGATAGTTTGCTTTTTTATGTTTTAAGAGGAATACAGTAATGAAGCAGACATTAAAACTTGTCATATACTTAAAATTGAGAAAGGAAATGGTGAATATGTCAAAGCGACAACCATCCGACCATAGAGCAAACAACAGCCGAAGGCAACCAATGGGTCTTCAATGTAGCGAGAATTCCCGCACCCGTAGGTGTCCTTCAGCTGGCCTCTAAAATATGCATAATAGTACAGTGATAATGGACGTCATACTAAACTCTGAATTATACACAAAAAACTAAAATTTAAAATCATACAAGACTGACAAAGGCCAGAGGCTCCTGACTTGGGACAGGCGCAAAATTGCGGCGGGGTTAAACCTGTTTATGAGATCTCAACCCTCCCCCTATACCTCTAGCCAATGTAAAAAAAGTCAAAGAATAACAATACGCACATTAAAATTCAGTTCAAGAGAAGTCCGAGTCCGATGTCAAAAGATGTAACAACAGAAAATAAATAAAATGACAATAATACATAAATAACAACAGACTACTAGCAGTTAACTGACATGCCAGCTCCAGACCTCAATTAAAATGATTGAAAGATTATGTCTTCATCAAATATGAATATCAGGTACAATCCCTCCTGTTAGGGGTTTAGTATCATACTATCATAAAATATATGAGAAGAACATAACCCGTGTCATGCCAACAACTGTTTTTAGAATACATGTGTTTAGTTCCGATGCAAAGACCCTATCAGTGAATCAATGTTGAAGCCAAAATATGCAATCTTTAATGACCTGACAACAGTATCGTAACTATATCCCTTTTTTATAAACCTATTTAAAGGTTTTGTTAGTTTCTGAGGAGAATACTGACATTTTTGTGCTTTATAAAGAATATTTCCATAAAATTTTGGATGTGAAATACCTGAACGTATAAGATGTCTGCATGTTGACTTATATTTACGAATTATTTCCTTATACCGGTGATAAAATTTAGTAAATGTTTTGACCAGTTTGTGATATCGAAAACCCTGGTGTAATAATTTTTCAGTAATACATAAATTTCTCTCGCTAAAATCTAATACGTTGTTACATACACGAGCGAATCGTACAAGTTGAGATATATAAACACCATAAGATGGTGACAAGGGAACGTCACCATCTAAAAATGGATAATTAACAATAGGAAATGAAAAATCATCTCTTTTATCATAATTTTTTTTATTAAGCTTCCCGTTTATGATATAGATATCAAGATCGAGGAAAGGGCAGTGGTCATTGTTATCATTAGCTTTATTTAAAGTAAATTTCTCTAGTTTACATACTGAAGTCGTCATTATTGAGAGCCAATATATCATCCAAATATCTAAAAGTATTGTTAAATTTTTGTATCAAATGTTGTTTTGATGGGTATTTGCTAATTTTAGTCATAAATTGTAACTCATAACAATACAAAAACAGGTCCGCAATAAGTGGTGCACAGTTAGTCCCCATTGAAATTCCAATAACTTTACGATATACGGAATCTCCTAAGCGAACAAAAATGTTATCAAGTAAAAATTCAAGCGCATAAATAGTATCAAAGCATGTCCAATTGACATAGTTCTTTTGTTTATTGCTACTAAAATATGATCTAAAAGAGTTTGAACATATGTACTCGCATTCAGACTTTTTAAATGGCCAGTTAATTAGGGATGTGATTTTTTTCTTAATAAGAATATGAGGCAAAGTGGTATATAGGGTAGACAAATCTAAACTTTGAACAGATTCAAAATCACCAATATATGCATGCAATTTATCAAGTACTTCCAACGAGTTTTTGACACTCCAAAAGTAATTAATTCCACTATTTTCAAAGGTCTTATTTGAACAATTTATTATCAGGTTGTACCAAGTGTACTAGTAAGTAAAACAGACAATTTAGAAGTTGAACAATGGCTAGAAGATGAAATAAATCTGAGAACACTTCATGTTTACCTGTTTTCCGATAAAAATTTGAGATTTTGCTTCAATCGCTGAATAATTCCCAAAGTGTCTTTGTCATATTCAATTACATCCCTAAATAGGAAAAACACGTATCAAAACAGATTATTATTTATGATTAATGTTAATGCTGAACAACTCTTCATAGAGTCAACTGTTTTCATCATTGTTTGTAATTTCTCAACTTCCAGTGTAGTCAATCAATAAGTATCATCAAAGATGGTATTTTTTGTATCGTTTATCTAAATTCGACGTTGTATTCTCATCGAACCTGTGAGATGTGACGTTCACATGTTTCTATTGGCTTGCTTTATTTCATCAAAGTGCATCAGTACATTGTAGGTTAATTTACTGACACGCGACGGGTGCCAGATGTGGCGCACGATCTGCTTATTCTACCAGAGCACCTGAGAACACTACATGTTAACGATGGTGTTCGTGTTGCTAAGTCTTTTTTATGTTGTGATTTTTTTGTACTATTGTTTGTCTTTTAGTTATTTAATTTTGTTTTAGTTTTAATGTCCTTCTTCTATCTAAAGCCTACATCATACTGTTGTGCTTACTGTTCAGGGTTATTTCCAGAATTTATCTTTGAAAAACATCAACCAATTACTTATTACTGCAGACAATGCAATCATAATGAATTATAAATAAATTATACATGTAATAGATTTGGCTTCCAGAGAAAAAACAATGACTATACATATATAACTTGTACCGACAAAACATATCAATTTCTATGACTTAGTAATTTATAACATAAAATTGAGTAATCCTTTTACAGTTACACTTTGAGATTGAATAGTCGATAATCAACCTTGTGATAACAAAATCGCATACATTCTGAAGCGTTTTTCACAGAATACCTGTGTCGTATCACATTTTGTTTTTTAAGACAATATTAACTAGAAAACAATTGATTTCAGTTGCTATAATTCATATTTCAAGATGAATTGAAGCCGATAAAATATATATGGTCATGCGCACAAAGTGTGTTTAAATGTTATTTTTTTCTCCCTTTATTGTTTAAACCTCACTAACAAGCTTTCGCCTAGAATTAACTTTTTTTTTTTTCACCCAATCAGAAATCATACAAGATTGTATTCTAAGAATCATCCTGCGATAAAAAATAAAACTTGACGGTAAAATGTTAACACTCAATTGATCTCTTGAACCATGATTATCCGTTGCAAACAGGTATTACATACCTCTCGGAAAGTATATTTAAGTATGTATGTACATTCGTTATACTTTCATTTAAAAATGTTTCTTCGGTTGAAGTTGGCGTATCACATCTACAATTACAAATAAATGTTTTATAAAAACTATATTTAACAATATTTGAAAGATTCAAATATCAGGTGGTACTAAATAGCTTCGAGAAAAGCATGGCGCTTATACATTAGTAAACACTGTCATACAATTGAAGCATTAAACATAAATTGATCATGTGGGTGACAATGTTGACGAATACATCGTTCAAAAGTAGCAAAAACTTTAAAGTTTGAAGTGCATTTAATGTACATAATACAGATGTAACTAAAACCATCATAGATACAAAGAATGAACATGTTTGCAATATTTTGTATGTTTTTTGGGGTTTTTTTTCACTCTGAATTCCTTCTTTCTTTCTTATAAGTGAATCGGTTGTGGAGACTCTGATTAGATTTAATAATTTATTTGAAATGTAATAATAGTTCCACGAATCTATATCTTCATTATGGAGTTGAACACACCAAATAATGAAAGGCCGAGTTTACTCATTTTCCGAATTTCTGTTACTTCTACATTTACGGTTTTTTGTCTTGATACCTGATTTGTTACCACACTTTATATGTTTATGTTGACATTTTTGCGAATGAAATATTTTTTGCTACATATACACCTACTTTTTTAGAACACTTTCCCTAATTTCTGCCAATTTGAGAATAAGTTGCTCTGTTTGTGCTTTATTAAAGGGGTCCATTCCTAGAAAAGAACAACCGATAATTGTCAAACATTTATTGTACATCGAAACCTGACTAAACAGAATCCTGTATCAACAGAAAAACCTGTATAAACCAAACATGTTCGTCATATCAAATAAAGAGCTTTGTGAACCTGATTTAACCGAACAAAAAAAGTCCAGAAGAGGTTCGGTTAAAACAGGCTTCACTAGTGTATTAGCAAATCATATTGTAGTGTTTATCATTGCTGACGTTATCACAATTACCCTTAGTTGGAAAAAAAAGTTTTTAAGTTCTCGATATTTGAGGTTTTCTCGAAACGAAATGGATTATGATTTATTATCTGCTAAAACATATCAATCATTTTTCTAAGCATCAAAAGCTCAACATTCTGTAGTAAATGGGTGTTCATCATATTGTCTACCGTTTGGTTTTTTGCTGAATCAACATCTGGTTCGTGTTCCCGCCAAATCATTTGATTTACCTGTGATATTCTGTAACAACATAGACTATACAATTTTAATCGATTGTCATCTCGACAATTGAAGTTTCTCCATTGATGCTCGAGACCCAAAAGTAAAAAACAGGTTTTAAACATTAATCTGATCAAACAAAAATGACCGAAAATAATCCCAAACTTGCACGCATTTATAATCTAATGTTATAAAAGACATTACTATTTTACACTAGTTCCCAATACCATTTGTTTAGGTTTTTCCCTTCCGAATTGATACTTTCAGTTCTAAGTTAACATTTCTCACTTCAAAGTTAATATGAGACAATATACTTATAACATTTGAATGTTGTTCTTCAGGTAAAACCTGTTGTTTCTCATTTTCTTTTTAACATACATTTTGTAACTCAGTTCGACTCAGTGGTGAGAAATGTTCTCTTGGAACTATATAAACAGTGTATTTTAACAATGTAGTGTCCCTATCGGTCTTTTGTTTGTATCAATTTCGTTTCAATTTGCAGAACATTGACATCAGTGAATTTTTGCTCTTCCTTATATTTTGACGTGACAAAAATAATAAGCTTTCATCTATCTGAATTCTAGCTTGTGACAATTATCTTTTTTTTGTTGGCTATACAATTAAACTAAATGAATTAACAATTATCAATTTAAAACGATCATGGCATCATTCCGTTGATTTTCAAATTGTTTAATCAACACATATAAATTATACATGCGTCAAACTATGTTATTAAATTACGATTAACTACCTGGTCAAATGTATTGTGTTACAAGTCGTACCCTTCTGATTTATGATATGAATCTTTGTTAGGGATGCATCTTCAATTTCAAGTCATATAATCTTTCTTATTTAATAATTGTATGATAGATATTAAAGATAACGAACATATAATCATCCGTTGTTTGAAGTACTTTAATGACTGATCATTTATGCAATAATTGGAATTAATTCAAGTTATATGACAGTTTTATATACAGAATATAAAGTGTGTTGTATATATAAATATATAAAAAGATGCTTAAAAGGAAGAGTTCAAAGTATGTAAATAAGCATACAATATCTTAAGGTCTGCTTAACTTAACAATATATCTATATATCTATTTGAGTTTATTCTAAAAAGCTGTGTTGAACTGTTTTGATTATTAAACATCATTAGCTTGCAAAGCTAAATACACAAATTCAAATCGGATGCATACAATAGAAAAGGAGTCGTTTTTATGTTACTGTCAGCTTAATCATCTACAAAATTACCTATTGGATTATCTATGGATATAGGAAGATGTAGTATTATTACCAATGAGACAACTCTTCATCCAAATATCAATTCATAAAAGTAAACCATTATAGGTCTTCAACACGGGAGCTCACACTGAAAAACAAGCTATAAAGGGACCCAAAATTACTAAACGTGTAAAACCATTCAATCGGGAAAACCAACGGTCTAATCTATATAAAAAACGAGAAACGAGAAACACGTATAAATAACATAAGCAAACGACAACTACTGTACATCAGATTCCTGACTGAGGACAGGTGCAAATATATGTATTGCTTTAAATTCAGTTTTCAAAATTAAAAGTTGAATATTTAATCTTTTCCCCATCACAATTGATAATGAGTAGAAATTACAAATGTCACTTAAGTTATCATTAATAAATTTCCCCGCTTGAAAAAGCATGATAAGGAGTCTTTCAAGTCATTTGTCCTTTCCTTCTATTCTATCACATGGGAACATACCTGACCTCTTGACCGCAATTGTTACCGCTTTGAGGATGTATACCTTACATGTTAGGTAATTCTTGGCATTGATAGAAAAGTTCTGATGAAATAGAAGTTTTTTGGGGTTAAAAAATAGCTTAAAAGAACCATTATTTAATTAAATATTATAGGATTTTAAACATGCTGTGGTTGACGGTCACAGCAAATCGAATTCACAAATCACAAATCTTAAAAGTTATATACACCAAAACTGATCTAAAAGTGTTCATGTTTCGTCAAATAACTTTATATTTAACATATGTATATATTGCAATCTTTGAACAATGTTTTTATAATATATTTTGTTTATAACAAATCTACATACAGTGTATTTACCTTTGTCTTGATATGTTCGATGTTAAATCTTCGGTCGATCCGCGCTTTCTGATCAATTAAAGAACTGCTCAGTTTTTTAGACTGTATGAATTGTTTTCGCTAAAGGGACATTGACTAATAATAAGATTCCGAGAAATATGCTATCGATACAGCTATATATATAGTATTAGCAAATCAAATTGCAAGCACAATATGAAATATGAATCTGCAATTGATGACCTCTTGTTACTAGTATCAAAGATCAAATTTTAAAAACAAAAGGGGAACATATACCTAATTGATATCATCATTCATTATCTGATACCATAGATATTCGGTTGAGATACTAATGTTTAGTATTCCCAAACATACATCTATACTCTTAAAATGTTTTAAATATACCAACTGTGTTATTTATGTTTAACTTTAAACACCTATATACTGTAATTATGTCAAATCATCTTTAGTCCTATGACATGAAAACATGCATTTAAAAGCCAAAACGGGAATATATACTTAATTAATATCATCGTTCATTATTTGATACCATTGATATTCTTTTGAAATACTAATGCTTCAACGAATTTCAATGATTGATCTTAAGGAAATGAGTTAAATAGGGAAGTATACAGTATCAACTGCGTACATTTGTCGTGTAATATCTAATATAAAAAAGAGGATGTAGCCTGGTAACAAATCATCCCTTCGTAAATTTTACGGACGCCATCACGAGTTGGTTGACCGTTATGGAATAACCGTTTCACAAATAATATCGGAAATGTTCCTTATTTCGTAACTACAATCCCCATATCCCCTTTCCTTTCATGCATGAATATATATTTGTTTAGGGGCTAGCTGAAGGACGCCTCCGGGTGCGGGAATGTCTCGCTGCATTCTCTTTGACACATTCTCCATTTCCATTCTCAATTTTATGAATGTGACCTACTGATTTAGACTATTTACCGGATTTGTTATCACATAAGCAGCACGACGGGTGCCACATGTGGAGCATGATCTGCTTACCCTTCCGGAGCACCTGAGATCATCCCTAGTTTTTGGTGGGGTTCGTGTTGGTTTTTTTTAGTTTTCTATGTTGTGTAATGTGTACTATTGTTTGTCTGTTCGTCTTTTTCATTTTCAGCCATGAAGTTGTCAGTTTATTTTCGATTTATGAGTTTTACTGTCCCTTTGGTATCTTTCGTCCCCCTTTTACCGAAATATTACGTTAGTCTTATTTGATTGGTTTATTCTAAATAAAGGTGTTCAACTGATTTTGTTCCTAAACATATTTGGCTTTTACATAATTGCTTTTGAACGTTTATGACAAATGCTCCAAAACTAGCAATTTAAACATAAGATAGGAGGACTTATAAGATAAGCTATATAATCATTGCTTTTAACTAAATGTTGCCAAAAATCAGTTTGATATTTATTATTGTCATCGCGAATTATTAAGCCTAGAAATTAACAAACTCACAATGTCTTTAATTTTTTTGAAATACTTCTCTTGTTTGTTCGTCTTGGAGTTCGTCCTTTTTGTTCTACTTATATTTTTCTTGGCAAGTAATGTCTAACATGATGTTCTTGTTTAATTTGCTAGAAATGGAAATAGTTTTTTTGTTGAAAAAAAATACGCCAACAAGAACCTTAATTATATCAAACATTAAGGGATCGAAACAATAAATGTGACGATTAGATATAAAACGATCAGTACAATCACAACTGTGACAGTCCTTGTAATAGTGATTATGATAGATCTGCATATCGACGGGTCAATAACAGTGTACCCAGGTATAGTAGAACAAACCGTCAAATTACACCGATTACATGAGTTTTATATGTCATTGAGTATTTGCATTTCATATATATGATAAATATCAGTAGTTTCATTATTATATGTTGTGGTATTTAAATTATGTTTGGTACTTCTGGCGTTATATTCAGTACATTTTTCATTATGTTCAGTACTTTCGACATTATGTTCAGTAGATTCAATCTTATTTGCAGTACATTATGTAATACCTTCAGTAGTCCCGGTTTCTTTATATCCAGTAGATTATTCATTATGTTCAGTAAAAGCATCGGTATCATATTCGGTTTGTTCAACTTTATGTTCAGTAGTTGTTACATTATGATGATGTAGTAAAAGTCGGGAAGTCAATATTGGAAATTGTCGGGGAAAAAACGAACGTGGATTTTTGACGGACGTTTTATTCATGATACCTTTACGTGATTGGATGAAAATGGAAGAAATGAAAGCAGTTTCAAATCGGTGTGGTTTACGTTCGCAAGTTGGCTATTCCACCAAGAAAAAATAACTCCTGACTTAATTTGTAACTTGTCGCTACAATATTTCGCATATTTAGGTATAAACGACAGAAGAAAGTAAAGGAATGAAGAATAGCTTGTGTACATTTCAGCAGCTATATTTTGACTAAGAATTCTATCAAGTTTTTCATTCCCAAAGAAGCACTGGAATACCTGCTTTAAATCGATTTAACTGTTCTAGAAATTAGTGAGATGTTTAGTGTATCGGAGAGAACAATTTATCGGAATACGAAATTGTATTTAAATTTTAACCCCTACTTTAAATTATTCAGGTTATGTGAAATTGTAAATGACAACTTATCCAAAGCAACGAAAATTCTGACCTGGAATTATAAAAAAAAGATAAGGGGCGGATCCAGCCATTTTAAAAAGGGGCGTCCTAACCCATGTCAAAATAGGAGAGGGGGTTCCAACTATATGTCCTCATTCAAATGCATTGACAGTCCAACAATCACATAAGTCCATCAGTTTTTGATTAACGAAGCGATCTTGCTTCCTTCAGAACACATTTAAAGCATACTATGGCTAATAATATCTGTACCAGATCTTTATTTAATTTTTATATATTGATAATGTCAACAATTCCAACTAAATCAATGTTCATCGTATCATATATCGTGATTTTCAGATCTATTGTAAATGTCTGTAATCATCATATCCATATCGTCAAGCCGGGAATTATAGATCAGAAACATCCTAGTGTTTAAAAACATTCAATTGAGGACTGGGGTTTGGGAACAAACCTTAATGTTTTGTTATGCTAATATCTGCTTTAGAAGAATCACTCCACAGCAAGGAAATTCCACTACCTGTTTTGCAATAACATCATCTAAATCCTCGTCATAAATGTTAGAAAATTCAACTTTACTCAAATTATACATTTTCATATTCCGATAAATTGTTCTCTCCGATACACTAAACATCTCACTAATTTCTAGAACAGTTAAATCGATTTAAAGCAGGGATTCCAGTGCTTCTTTGGGAATGAAAAACTTGTTATAATTCTTAGTCAAAATATAGCTGCTGAAATGTACACAAGCTATTCTTCATTCCATTATTTTTCTCCTGTCGTTTATACCTAAATATGCGAAATATTGTAGCGACAAATTACAAATCAAGTCAGGAGTTTTTTTTTTCTGGGGGAAAAGACAACTTGCGAACGTAAACCACACCGATTTGAAACTGCTTTCATTTCTTCCATTTTCATTCAATCACGTAAAGGTATTCATGAATAAAACGTCCGTCAAAAATCCACGTTCGCTTTTTCCCCGACAATTTCCGATATTGATTTCTCGACATTTACTACATCATCATAATGTAACAACCACTGAACATAAAGTTGAACGAACCGAATATAATACCGATGCTTTTACTGAACATAATGAATAATCTACTGAATATAAAGAAACCGGGACTACTGAAGGTATTACATAATGTACTGCAAATAAGATTGAAGCTACTGAACATAATGTCGAAAGTACTGAACATAATGAAAAATGTACTGAATATAACGCCAGAAGTACCGAACATAATTTAAATACCACAACATATAATAATGAAACTACTGAACATAATAACTAAAGCACCGAACATAATGTAAAAACTACTGAACATAATATGAAAACTACTGAACATAGTATGAAAACTACTGGACATTATATAAATACTACTGAACTCAATGCATCAAGCACCGAACATATTAAACAATCTACATCAGAAGACAGTCATGGCGTTCCATACAAATGCATGTTTTCGGTTTTGATGTTATATTTTTTATTCTCATCGGATTTTGCCTAATGCTTAGTCCGTTTCTGTGTGTTAAATTTTAATGTTGTGTCGTTGTTCTCCTCTTATATTTTATGCGTTTCCCACAGTTTTAGTTTGTTACCCCTATTTTGTTTTTTTGTCTATATATTTAGAGTTTTGACCAGCAGTATACTACTGTTGCCATTATCTAAATGATTGATGTAAGTAGATCTACATGTAATACTCCACATCCCATGCAGAATAATGACATGCAATACAGATCGTCAATGAGCGCAACAAATTCTAGCATCTACCACAAGCTACCAAAATTGAATTTACCATATTTTAATGGCAATTTGTTAAACTGGCAACCTTTCTGGGATGCGTATCAATCAACAATACACGATAACCAAACATTAACAGACGTGCAAAAATTTACGTATTTGCAAAATCAGATTCAGGGAATAGCCGCGCATTGTATCGCCGGTTTACCACTCACAAGTGCAAATTACTATCAAGCCGTATCAATACTGAGAGAGAGGTTTGGTCAGAACCACAAAATCACGAACGCATATATTCAGAATTTAATTGATTTACCCGCACCGAGGTCAAACGCAGACAGTTTGAGAAACGTTTCCGACAGAATTGAGTGTAGCATACGCGGATTAGAATCGTTAGGAACAAACGAGAGTACATTTGGAGCCATTCTTACGCCTATAATATACAATAAGTTGCCGTCCGATGTACGAAAAAACATAACCCGAGACCGCGGAAACGACGACTGGGACATCGAATCATTGAGAACAGCAATAAAGAGGGAGGTATGCGTACAGGTCGCAGGACAATCTACAGGTTCAAGTAATGAAGATTTAGAAATTTTACCGACCGCTTCGTTTATTGCCGAAACATTTAAAGGAAAGAACGGAAAACAGTCACGTAAGAAATGTTTATTTTGTGAAGAATCCCATCATCCAAATACATGCAAGATGTTGAGAAACGAATAGATATTGTGAAGCGAAAAAAGGTATGTTTTAACTGTTTCGGAAGTCAAAGAGTAGCTGAATGTAAGTCTGAATTTAAATGCCGCCAGTGCGGAAAGAGACATCACACGAGTATACATGTACAAGTACATAACACAGAACCAAAGAGCTTGACCGAAAACCAGTATAGTACACAAAAGACTGTAGCACATACCGCCGTAGAGGAAACGCCACTGGAGCTAACCACATCCTTACATTCTACTGTTACTGCACATACAGATGTTTTACTGAAAACTGCCGTAACTCCAGTTTGGTCCGAAAATCGATCGATAATGACAAATATTTTACTTGACGAGGGAGCACAGAACTCATTCATAACTGAAGATTTAGCTAGAAAATTAGAAATTGAGTCCACCGAAAAGATTGCACTGAATATATCTGGATTTGGAGGAAACGAAGGACAAGTTCGTCATCTTGATAAAGCAAACATAGCTATTGAAACAGTTGACAATCAAAGAATAGAAATTGAAGTAATAATTGTACCAAAAATTGCCGCTCCTATTCACACAAAATCACAAAAGGAAATCAAAGCACTGCCATACTTACGTGGTTTACGACTCGCACATCCGATATGCGCAGAAGACAAGTTTAACATATCTTTATTGATTGGCGCAGACTATTACTGGTCAATAGTTGAAGATGAAATAATAAGAGGAAATGGACCGACCGCAGTAAAGTCGAGAATAGGTTATCTCTTGTCGGGACCCGTACTTACTAAAAACGGAAGTACTTCAAAACAGTCAGCAATGCTGAATATTTTGACTGATCACAGAGCCGTTGTTTGCGACTTGAAAAAGTTTTGGAACTTAGAAGCGTTGGGGGTTTCAGGAAGCGATACCATTAAAAGTCAGTCTGAAGTTGTACGAGAATACGGAGAAAAGTCTATAATACTAGAAAATGGAAAGTACACAGCTAAGTTACCATGGAAACCAGATTTCCTTCCGCTGCCTCAGAACAGGGAATAGGTTAAACAGAGGACAAGTAGCGTTATTAGGCGTTTAGCAAACAAACCTGATTTATTAAAAATGTATGGAGATAGCATAAGGGAGCAGGAGAGACGACATTTTATTGAAAAGGTTGAGGAAACAAAACTTCCTACCGATCGACCTGTACACTATATCCCGCATCATCCTGTTTCCAAGGAATCATCTACTACGCCAATACGCATTGTTTATGATTGTAGCTGCAAAGATGGAAGAGATAATCCAAGTCTAAATGAATGCTTAGAATCACACCCACCTGTTATGAATGATATTACGGGAATACTTATGAGATTTCGCGCTAAGAAATATGCTACAACTTCAGATTTAGAAAAGGCATTTCTACAAATACAGCTCGACGAGAAAGACCGAGATGCAACGAGGTTCTTATGGCTTAGCGATCCTACAAACACATCAAGTCCGCTAATAACATATCGCTTTAAGTCCGTACTCTTCGGAGCTACATGTTCGCCATTCATTTTGAGCGCCACACTTCTCAAGCACTTTAAGGAAAATCCGGGGAAACTTTCAGATACACTTGAAAATGGGTTATATGTGGACAACATTTTAACTAGCTTTGATAACGAAAGTGACTTAATAGATTATTACAGGAGATCGAGAGAATTACTTACGAAAGGCGGATTCAACCTACGCTCATGGAATTCAAACAGTCCAAAATTACAAGAAATCGCTAGCAAAGAAAAAACCTTAGACAAAGATGAGCTTACTAAAATTCTTGGTATGAAATGGAACGCTAAATCGGACAAGTTGTTTTATCAAAGTAACACGTTCGAGATGGACAAAAAAGGAAAACTGACTAAAAGATATATTTTACGGCAATCATCCAAGATTTTCGATCCTTTAGGACTATTAAGCCCAGTTACTGTAAAAGCGAAAATCTTTATGCAATCACTTTGGAAGCTAAACTTGGAGTTGGACGAAATATTACCGGAAGATATCCAATCAAAATGGATATTAATTTCACGAGATCTAGCAACGAGCTTAGAAACAGAGATTCATCGAAGTACTCAAACACAGAACGAGAATAACAGAAATTTACCAACTCTTCATGTATTTACCGATGCTTCAACTCATGAGTACGGCGCATGCGCGTACATCTTGTATGACAGAAAACCAACAATAGTAATGGCAAAGAATCGAGTTGCGCCTATCAAGACTATAACTTTACCAAAACTAGAGCTTATGGGGGCTGTAATTGGAGCAAGACTTGATGATCATATCTGCAAAAACTTTCCAGAAACTTTCAGTGAAATACAATTTTGGAGTGATAGTCAAATCGTACTTAGTTGGCTTTCATCCGTAAAACCACAGAGACAATTTATCAAAAACAGAATTGAAGAAATTAAAAGTTTGTGTGGAGATAATGTATGAAGAACTGCAACAGAACGAAATATGGTTTAGTGGACCTAAATGGTTAAACAGCAAAGAAGATTAGCCGACATGGAACGAAAATAACGTAACGTCTAGTGTATGTACAACTATTTCGGAGAACGATGACAAAATTGAGTCTATGGAGAAAAATCAAAATGTATGTATTGGTATAGGAGAAATCATAGATATTGAACGGTACAATTCTTATAGAAAACTAACCCGCATTACCGCATATGTAATGAGATTCGCAACAAACTGCAGAGCAACCGAAACTGAACGAAAGAAAGATTTGTTACGTAGTGATGAAATTGAAAATGCAAAATTCCTATGGATAAGATATACACAAGGTAAAATATTTAGTGACGAAATAAATTGTATAGATAATTCTACAAAACGTAA
Source organism: Mytilus trossulus (assembly GCF_036588685.1). Lineage (NCBI taxonomy): Eukaryota > Metazoa > Mollusca > Bivalvia > Mytilida > Mytilidae > Mytilus > Mytilus trossulus. The sequence goes on from NW_026963295.1 coordinate 5,679,136, forward strand.
AACACTTGTGCGACAATTAAAACTCTTTCTAGACGAAAAGCAATTATTACGATGTGGTGGCCGCCGAATAGACAATGCGACAGTAGGAGAAACAGTCAAGTTTCCATATATGTTACCGGCAAAGGACCGTCTCACACATTTGATAGTGTTAGAAGCACATGAGAATACACTACATTCAGGAATAAATATCACTCTAGCATACATACAACAAACATTTTGGATTCCGAAATTAAGACAGTGCGTCAAATCTATATTGATGAAATGTGTAACGTGCCGAAAAGTAATCGGAAAATCTTATCCCGCACCAGAAATTCCACCATTACCAAAAGAGAGAGTTCAAGATGCCACACCCTTCAGCATAACCGGTGTAGACTTCACAGGTGCGCTAACGACAAGAAACAGACACAACGAAGAATCGAAGGTTTACATTTGCCTATTTACATGTGCTGTCACTCGAGCCGTACATTTGGAATTAGTTTACGATCTCAGCGAAGAATCTTTTTTATTGTGTTTCCGGAGATTTGTAAGTCGACGATCAGTGCCGAAAATAATGATGTCAGATAATGCGCTAACAAAGCTGCTTCAAACGAAATTTCACGACTTTGCAATTCTAGAAAAGTTAAAGAAAATATTCAGAATTATGGCATTGAATGGAAGTTCATCCCAAATAATGCTCCATGGTTCGGAGGCATGTGGGAAAGAATGATTGGCTTAACAAAAATATCAATTAAGAAAGTATTAGGACGTGCACATGTCAACAATGAGACTCTAAGGACTGTATTAACAGAGATCGAAGCCACACTCAACGATCGACCAGTGACGTATATTTCAACAGATATCAGAGATCCGGAGCCGCTTACACCATCCCATCTTATACATGGACGAAGGATAACAACTTTACCGTATGGATCGTCAAAAAGTGCTATTGACAATCTAAATATTTGTGAATTAACACACACAAACTTGAACAATCAAGCGATACGACAGAGACAATTGATTGAGAACTTCTGGACAAGATGGAAAGGAGAATACCTTACTTCATTGCGAGAATATCACCAAATAGCTGGAGTCGACGTTCGGAAGATCAACGAAGGCGATGTCGTTCAGATACACGACGAATCAAAGCGCGTGCATTGGAAACTTGGAGTTGTACAGGACACTATTAAAGGCAAGGACGGCTTAGTACGCGTCGCTATGGTGCGTACCAAATCAGGAATTACAAATCGACCCGTGACGAAACTCTACCCATTAGAAGTCAACAGCATGGACTGTTATCTGAGACGAAGTGAACGAAGAAACTAACGTGTGTGAACAGACTTGTTAATTTTTCTTATTTGTGAAAAGACTGTAAATTCAAAGAGTTTTTTACGTAATTTAATACTTTAATCCTTTTTTCATTATTTGTCAGATCAATCTATTTGTGTTCTTTCCGCATGCCACTACATATCACAGCTAATAGACATTGCATCTGGTGGCCCCGAGTATGTCGGTGATTTAGAGACAGTTTTAACTTACGCGTCAAACGTTAACACTACTTTTAACGCCGTTTCCATTCACATTGTTAACGTCATCATTATCTTCTGTTAACGTTGTGCTATTGTTATGTATCATGTTACTATATTGAGTTGAGATTATACGATCAAACGAACCAGACGTTATTTTACTGCCTGTCTAGACTTTTAGCTTACCCATCCGTCACAAAATCATTTACAATGTTCATGACCATTTAGAGATATAATTAAAATATACAGTTGTAATATAAGCGTTGTGGTTGCAGTTTACACAATGAACATTAAACAAAAAGGTAATACAGAAAATGACCAAAGAATCTAGTACAGCTAATAATATATACTTAGATAAAAACAGTATTACCATTTGATAATCTTTATCTGTTATATATGTACTGCGTAATTTTATACAAAAGGTGAGACGTTAATAAAATATTGATTTCATTTTGATAATTTGAACATTATGGGTATATAAATACATGGAAGGTTAAAGTACAGAAATAATGACCCCCCTCTGTCAATACCTTCATAATTGACAGAGTTTTCATTGCTGCGACTAATGATTGACAGACGTGAAATAATAGAATAACAGACAACACAATTTCTATCAATCAGACCGTGGGATCAAATAACTAGAATACATTGATCTTTTGTCAGATTATGAACCTTTAATGGTTTAAATTAACTTTACGCGTTCAGTTTACTAGTAACAGATAGAAGGATTAAACGATATCAAATGTAACGTTATATATAACACATCGTTTTTATATATAAAAAAGGTCTAGGTTAAGCATGCAAAGCGGAAATAGAAGTAGTGGTTACAGTACTCTAGTTGTCATTACTTATCATTAAATTATTTTATTCTTATTGTTGTTTATTCTCATTTTGATAATAATTATTTTTCATTTTTCATTATTATTATTATTAGTAGTAGTAGTATTATTATTATTTATTATTATTATTATTATTATTATTATTATTATTATTATTATTATTATTATTATTATTATTATTATTATTGACAGAGTTTTCATTGCTGCGACTAATGATTGACAGACGTGAAATAATAAGATTACATACAACACATTTTTTATCAATCATACCGTTGGATCAAATAACTAGAATACATTGATCTTTTGTCAGATTATGAACCTTTAATGGTTTAAATTAACTTTACGCGTTCAGTTTACTAGTAACAGATAGAAGGATTAAACGATATCAAATGTAACGTTATATATAACACATCGTTTTTATATATAAAAAAGGTCTAGGTTAAGCATGCAAAGCGGAAATAGAAGTAGTGGTTATAGTACTCTAGTTGTCATTAATTATCATTTAATTCTCATTTTGATATAATTATTATTATTATTATTATTGTTATTTATTATTATTATTATCATGATTATTATTATTATTAATATTATTATTATTATTATTATTATTATTATTATTATTATTATTATTATCATTATTATTATTATTATTTTATTTACCCTGAGACTACGTAAATGGTCATTTGTTATGGCAACTAGTAGTATTGGTATTACATTGTATTAAGCAAAGTATAATAGACATGTTTGCAACCAAATTACTGTAAAAACACATAAAGATACTACATTTAACAAATTCTAAAATTTGATTTTAAACAATGTAGATCATTTTTCCAAACTAATAAAAGTATGAAATAAACAATTAACAGGGCACGGGCATGTAAATACATAGCTTTGCTTCGTGTGCATTTACGTCTAGTCGCCCTCCAAATAATCATCGGGTAGACCTCTAAAGCCATCCGATGACCATAAGCGATGTAAGCATAAATAAGGATATAAAAAGATTACTCAAACCCGTGCTATTGAATTATTCTAGGACTACTTAATTTCATATTATAGATGCAAAATAATGTTTATCAACGTTTTAACCTGTTCAAGAAGGATTTTTTATGGACCGAGTCGATCAATTCAATTATTCATCATAGGGGCCCGCTTGTCAACCTGTAGTATAGAATTTGTTCAAATAATATTAAAATGAATGCAAATACCTTATAAAATAAAAAGCATAACAAAAAAACGACATCCGAGGTATATTTCAAAAGAAGAAGTCCACTTAAAATAGACAAAATCAAACGTTAACAATTGAGGAGACAAGTGAAAATTGCCATATTGTAGAAATGTTATAGAAAATCCACTGCCTTTTTCTTGTACCCTCATATTTGGCAATTTGATGATTAATAGACATGCAGTGCTAACATTCATTTCCTTCAAACAAAATTAATTGAGGTGCAGGTGTTTGGTGGGATTCTAGTTGGTAGTTCTGTAGATTTCAATGTTGGGATTTCTACCAGTAGCAATGAGTACATGAGTAGGTAACCAAAACTAATTATCTAAGAATATATAATATCTCACCAAAACAGGCGTGGTTTATGAAACAGCTGTATTTAAAAATTCAAACATCTACTTTCTACGATATCAATTTTAACAATATTTTATTCCTCGAACAAAATCAGGTTATATAAGAGAAAACAGTATATACAAGTAATAGGTGTAAGCTTTCTAAACAAAAACATATAATAAACAAAAAATAAAGTAGTTTGGGAAAAAAAGGTTTACATGAAGGCTTTACAAAACATACGGTTTATAAAAGAGTAGCGAAAAATACCAAAAAGACATTTGAACTCATAAGTCGATTTAATAATGTTCTTTAAAAGCACTTCTCTGTATATATACCTTACTTTATAACACTTGTATCATTATATGTTTAAGTTAATGAAATCGTTGAGAGATATATGACAAAACTTATCTAATTGGTACAAGGAAATATTGTCCTTGTTACTTTTGTATTTTGGACAGATCCTGTCGCTCTTCGTATAGTTCGCGAATACTATCAGCTAACCCACATTCTTCGGCGCTTTCAAGGGCAGATATTAACTTGTCAACCTTGTTACTTTTCTGAAGATCTAAAGCTGTTTTCAACAATGTGAAAGCCTGTCTACTGCTGATCGATACCTTCTCACAAATCTGGTCATATTGAACTTGTTTCATATCCAGATTTATTACGGTTTCAAACATTTTGTTTGAATTAAGCAACTTTGCTACGGCCATCACACCCTTGTCTGTCAGGAAATCTGCAAAGTACAAATATATTATTGTTTTGTGAAATAAGAGAGAAAGATATCGGCAAAGCAGAAGGAATGGAGACTTTATGATTAACAAATTAATCAAAAATCAAAAAAGCAAGTGAATATTTTTTGAAAGGTACTAAGTGTCAATCTAATCGAATGAAATGAAACATATATTATCAGGAAACTAAGCGGTAAAGTGAATATTAAACGTTATGAAAGTACAGCTATCGTATAAAAATGTTTAACTAGATATAAATATAGATGTTAGTCATTTTTTTTGTCAAGGGACGAATATGAATGTTTTTCACTATTTTTCATTTGTTGGTAACGTTTTATTTTGTCAGTTTTTATGGATTATCACTTGTTGCATTTACCTCGGTGTTCACCATTTTCTACATTTTAAAATGCCTGTGTCTGTCAGCAATATGACAGTTGTTGTCCAGTCGTTTTGTATGTGTTTTGTTATTTGATTTTGCCATGAGATTGGGGACTTTTCGATGGAATTTTCCTTGGAATTCAGTTTTTTTGTGTTTTTACTTTTTCAGTATTTCTTTTTTATTTTTTATTCTCACTGTAAGTCACAATGCATACTAGTTTCATTGAAAAATATATGATAAATGATGAATAATATGTGTAAAACTCATATGTAAGAAAGCTTTATTGCTAGATTACACAAAATTTGGTAACAATTATCGGACCAAAAAAATAAGGTTAATTAAAACTTCTGCGAAAACACCCTATATAAGTTGACTAATAATTCTGCGTGAAATTATTAAACTCAATGTGATAGAAAAATGGGATGTGATACAATCATATTTTTACAAGTTATATAGTTAATACAAAATAAATCAGAAAAAATATGCATACACCTTAGTGAACTATAAAACTTCAAAGAATACGACTGAACTTATGCAGCATTTGACAGTATAAAACGAATATATATTCTCTTCAATTGTTAAACATTTAAACGCCACTGACGCAGTAAAGTTAATGTTCTTCTAATGAATCTATATATAAGATTGTAGGATAAAAACGGTAATAACGATTTAATATATTTGTAACAATTGTAATAAATTCATTATTGGTTTGCACAAGGTCATGTTTTTCTCTGGCTGTTTATGACGTCTTTACACTAAATCCATTGTATGTTGGATGTGTACGGATTGAGTGTTTAGTCTTAGAGGCATGATTTTTGTATTAGTTGTTAGTGGCTTTGAACTAGCTGTCAGATAACTGCGAGTACTCTCAGATCTGTTCATTGTGTCTTTTTGTGTCGGGATTTATAAATACCCGGCCACGTCCACTTGTATTTTTCTATCTGATGAGTTAAGCTTTTTTTAACTGATTTTATAGTTCGTTCTTAATTTGTACTGTTATACCACTGTCTCAGGTTAGGGGAGGGTTGGGATTCCGTTAACATGTTTAACCCCGCCACATTATTTATGTATGTGCCTGTCCCAAGTCAGGAGCCTGTAATCCAGTGGTTGAATATGTGTTACATATTTGTTTTTCGTTAATTTTTTACATAAATGAAGCCGTTAGTTTTTTCTTTTGAATTGTTTTACATTGTCTTATTGGGGCCTTTTATAGCTGACTATGCGGTATGGGATTCGCTCATTGTTGAAGGGCGTACGGTAACCTATAGTTGTTAATGTTTGTGTCATTTTGGTCTTTTGTGGATAGTTGTCTCATTGGCAATCAAACCTCATCTTCTTTTTTCTATTGCTATTCGAATTGTTTTTCGTACCTTCCTCACTGTATTTACTAACTGGAGGTGCAGCTTGCTTGTCAACGCTCTCTTTTATAAACGTCAATTCTCGGCCCGCTCCGAAATCCATAGTATTTCTTCTGGTAATGGATAATGATGCATGTGCATTATAGCTTATTTCATCGATGATTTCCTTATCTTTTGTGAGTAACAAAATACCGTATGTATCCTGATCGATTTTATGTTTAATTTCAACTACAAATCTGGTAAAGTTCTCCGACGAGTTTGGTAAAAATGTCAGGTCTAATCTTCTCCTTGCAACGAATCGTGGCAAACTGAAACATCCTTTCAATGCGATGTCAATTTTTATTTGAGGTTTGAAGACCAAATCTTTACTTATCCAGTTCTTGAAAAGACGATATCCTCGTTCCTCGCAATTTCGACAGAACGCTTGCATCTTTGATTTTTCAATACAAGCGAGCAACACTGTTAGCGAACGTAGCGTGACGTCACTAACAAAGAATAGAATTTTACAAACGGAATTATAACCATGCATTTCCTCGAGGTTGCTAGATATTACTAATGGACCCTTTTTTAGTTCGTCATTTCCTATCAGAGAAACGCTTGTTCTAAAATGAAAAAAAATCAGGTTATGAATACCAAAGTACTAAATAAATATAAAATATAAAAAGTTTCGAGTATTATAATGGTCATAAATGGCTCAAAGTACAGCCTTCCATACGAAGCATTGCCTCACACCGAACAGCAAGCTTTAAAGGACCATAAGAGCACTTGACTAATTGTAAACCACCCAAAGCAGAAATTTAAATGTCTATTATATATAAAAAGTACATTAATGAACCACAACAACAACAAACAAAGACCAATGTACACGACGTTCCTGATTTAGGACAGGTGCAAACAAATAAAGCGGTTTCAAAAGTTTATACAGGAGCCAACAGTCACCTTATCGATGTATCCGTATCAGTCCGTCCGTCACATGAATATTTTTCGTCGCATTTTTCTCAGGAACTACAATACAAGGATTTCTGAAATTTGGATTCAGGGCTTATCTTCAAAGGAAAACTATTGTGCCGAGTCAAGAGTATGATATATGGGACCTTTGATTGCCATTTAATTTGGGACTTTCCGTTTTGAATTTTACTGTATGTTTTAGTAATTTTGTGATTTCAAGTAAATTTTTGATTTGTGTTTGAACCCATATATTTTTTAACAATATAAAGGATCAACTGATTACTATCGTCTTATATTAAAGTCAAAACATATTCAAACGAGTCAAACAATTAATCAGATGCATTAGTTAGTACGTTGTTCTTCAAATAAACTAACCACTCTTAGCGTACCTTTGTTATTTGGTATGCAAGCGTTTGTCACGTAGGATTTCATCGAACTCAGTAACACTGTTTTTCTGTTATGGAGTATTATAAGATGTTTTTAATTTCAGTAAAAATGAAGAAATTGTATTCCTGCTTTTTTATCTCATTTCTTCCCAACTTTGGCATTATGTATGGGTTCTATCTTTTTTTCTAATATAATTTGGCATGTATTGACTCAATCTCTTATAGTACAGTTTCTAGCATCACAATGTCTCATTTCCAAAAACCGCATCTGGTGTTGCAATGTAAAGTACACGTGGTCTCGATTAAGGACTTTCCATTTTTAATTTTCCTCGCTCTCAGTATTTTTGAGATTTTACGTTTAATGCTATTATTGGGGTTATTCATACAACGAATTAAATCATAGTTAACCATATTTACCCAGAGATCTTATCCGTTTCAAAGACTGCATTGTGGTCTTCATCAACAGTGACCACGTTATCTGTCAGTGTAAATTGTCCGTTGCTGTTTTGTCTGAAAAGTCTGTATACATAGTCTTCATCTGACTCTGTGGGTTTTCTAATATCATTCAGTGGTAGTTTGACTTGAACCTTCTTCTTTAGGGTCGCATCTCCAGTAGTATACAAACAATCGGAAATAGCCAAAATTGCTTCTCCTGTCTTAGTTCGTTCTTCGTACTGTCGTCGTAAAATTTCCTTGTTTATTGGAACAATCTGACAAGAGAAGATATTTGAATGATAATATCACTTCTATTTTTTATACCAAATGATGCGGATGATTTGAAAAGGGAAAGTGTAATGCCATAATCAATTTAGGATTTGTATAACACTTAATTTTTTGCAGTTGTCCTCACTTAAAGTTCGTCGTCGTCGTTACGGTATAAAACTACTAATTCGTAGCCCCTAGCATTGCTTTCTATGTTGAATTCTGCAATTTCAAGCACTCCTTTAATTGAATATAAGAGCGTGCTGGTTCCCGGATGTTTGACAGTACAAAAACAGAAACTTCAGATCTGAACAACAGGCTAAATGTTCCCTCCTATCATAATTTCTTTAACTTCTTTATTATTTTAATAAATCTTTCAACAAGGGTTCTACAGTGATCCCAAGTCCACAAGCGTTCATTTGATACAAAAACTACCCAAATATGTATCAGCTATTGACAAAGATACAGTTATGAGCAGTAACTATTTTGTTTAAAATATGTACTACTTTCTTGTATGTTCTTTCCGACCAGGCATGACTTATTGGTTGTATACCTTAATTTTTTTTCAATATTTTTCTCCATAAAACAAAAGCTCAATTTACTACATACTGACGAATGCTTTAAAGATGACTTAGTATAACAAGATGTTCTACCTACTTCATGTATGTACCAACAAAATAAGATGAATGCTTGACAATGCATTGCTATTAAAAGACGAATGTTATCCAATTTTAAAATTTTGGCTTTTAACTCAAAATTCCATATTAGAAAGGTAGAAACTTTTTAACGCAAACAAAATAACAGCATGACAAGTTTTAGCCGTAAAAGGAGTTCCTATGGTAAATTGCATTGTCTATATTAACAAAAATGTAACCTAAACATATAGAACACTTCTATACGTACATGTAAACGAATCGACTCATCTTTTTCAACTGCACCAGGGGGGAACACTATTTGAATTCCCTTGTCAGTTTTTGCGACATACTTGCAACCATCTGGTGTGATATGTATACGTTCCTTTATTGGTTTTGAAACAATACAGAGTGCGTCTATTTTAGCAGTTTGAAACGTGACAGATTTCTCCTGAAATAATTTCAAAAAAAAAGAAAAAGACAGTCGAGTTTATTTTGGAATGTTGCGTATTTCCTTAAATATTAAACACACCACTAGTCTGCTAGAACACAAGTCTAATTTTTTTTTAAAACAACTTGAAACTTTTAAACTGGTAAGAGATTTGAATGAAGGTTTGTGTTTACTTATATAGCGATTAAGATGAAATAATCAATGAAATATCATAATAGTTATCAAAGGTACCAGGATTATAATTTAATACGCCAGACGCGCGTTTCGTCTACATAAGACTCATCAGTGACACTCAGATCAAAACAGTTAAAAAGCCAAACAAATAAAAAGTTGAAGAGCATTGAGGACCAAAAATTTCAAAAAGTTGTGCAAAATACGGATAAGGTTATCTACTCCTGGGGTAAGAAAATCCTTAGTTTTTCGAAAAATTCAAAGTTTTGTAATCAGAAAATTTATAAAAATGACCATAAAATTGATATTCATGTCAACACCGAAGTGCTGACTACTGGGCTGGTGATACCCTCGGGGACGAAACGTCCACCATGCAGCAGTGGCATCGACCCAGTGGTGTAAATAGTTATCAAAGGTACCAGCATTATAATTTAATACGGCAGACGCGCGTTTCGTCTATATAAGACTCATCAGTCACGCTCAGATCAAAACAGTTAAAACATAATAATGGACAATAATTTCACCGTATTTAAAAATTGCCATAGGATTTTACCCTCAAATTGTTAAATCAAACTCAAAAAAATAAACCTCTTAACAATAGATAGTTTTAAAAAAATCAAATATGGAATACCATTTCAAGGCGATACCTTCACAAAAGTTGTTTTCAGAAATAAATATAATCATTCCAACTTCATGTAAAATTGTTTATTCTGGGTGGTAGGATGAAACAACCCTATTTCAACTTATGGAATTGATAAAGGAGTGTTCTTAATTACTAATATCCAGCATTGCCAAATGGAAGCCACACTGTGGTAAAGGTGGTAATGCCTGTCAGAAGGAGACAACATTGACCATTTTTCTATTCCTTCGAAGAATCGTTAAGGGACTATATTTTTATTCCACAGTTACCTTGAAAGTCGTTTCCACCATGTTCCACTTTTGTCCAAATTTAATGTAGGCTTTCAAATGCAGAAACTGGTAGTTGATGTCATTTGGAAGCTTTACTTTCACAGTGATCATGCCCGAATTATCTTTCGGAAAATTCCCTTTGTATTTGGGATCTTTTGGCTTGATATTAAAAAAATCTGTCTCCAACTTGTATTGTTTTACCGTTGTATCTTCTTTATAAAAACGTTGAAAATCATCCGATTCCCATCGAATTGCCTGAATAATGCCCGAGACGTCTGATTCTGAATAAAGGTATATTCCGCATCCAATATCGTAGAACGCTCTAAAAGGAAAACGAATACACAATATGACATACCTGAACCGTAATTCAAATGATTTAACATATTCTTGTTAAAAATATTCGCTTTGCTATACATTTTTCCAGTGACTTAGTATTTTTATTAAAACATGCAATACATTCTGTATCAAAAGCGAAGAAATTTAGATACGTCTGTTCAGATAGTGTACAAATAAACACACATACACTAGTAAATTTATTGTTAATTTCTCCATTGTTAACGCAGATATAAAGATTGACGTGGGTATTTTCATACACTCAATTTGATACTTAAAATAGCACAATTTATAGATATCAGACGCTCTTAATAAATCATATTTTGCATTTTACATATTTCAGAATCTGTATCCACAGTCTATCGAGAGACCACTCCATAGAGTAAAGCGTTTTAATTTTCAATCATTCTAAGGGGCAAATTTGCATGCCGGTCACAAATCAAGGCTGTTAATGTAAGGAAGACGAATATAGCACTTTCAGCTTCTCGATATATTGAATTATACAGTACTCTGCGTGCATTTTAAATGTAAAACGTCCCAGTGGATTTTGTATAAGATTTCGCACTCTATATATTCTGCTAAGTCTAAGGTTTGAGGAGACGAAATGTGCGTCTTCCTTTCCAAATTACACGCCTGATACCATTATTATTATTTTTTGTAATTTGCAATACGCAATACGAACGGTCATGCAAATGTAAAAGATATACATCATACACACCCAATAATCTCAGTACAATGTTCATTCGTGTTCTGCTGTGAGGTATGTGTTGACCTATAGAAAAAATAAATTTAAAAGAACACTATGAAAACCAAACATTACTTGTACTTTAAAAAAAAGTTATTCTTTTGCAATAAACATATGTTAACAAATGTGTTGACGGTTTTTAAAAAATGTTTTTATCTTTATAGTCAACGTCAGATATCCACAAAAACTGGCTACTGTTGATATAATTAATTTTTGATTAGATTGCTTACGTTCTTATAGAAAACATATTTTTTTACTTTTTTGAAAAGACATTCAATTGCAAGTAGATGTATATTTATATAAATGGTATCTAAAGAAATCACTGACTTTCATTTTGTCAATAAAACTAATACATACCTGGGAATTTCTTCACATTTTTCATCAGTATCATCCTGGACGATATTTGTTGAACTTTAAATAAAAAAGTTGATTTAAAAAATCTTATGAAAAATACTAATCATGCTAATAGCTCATTTAAATAGGTTCTCCCTAATCAATGCACATTAAAAAAATCACAACTTAAGATTCGATATACTGTATAGTCACATATCTATTGTTGAAGACATTTTTTTGTTTTTCAATTTTATCTGTATACTAGTTCTTACATATGGAGTCAACATTTTATTGTACTTTTATGTTAAAAAAAAAAAAAATAATTAGGTAGACGATTACGTAACAAAAAATACATGCAAAGTAGTAAGCAAACTGACAACGTCATGGCAAATGGAAAATAAACGACCAAGTGACATCAGTTTAAATACCAAAAACAACATAAAAAATCAAAGACTGAGCAATATGAACCTCATTAAACTCCAGTGTGATACATTCAGAAAAGTAAGCAGGTTCTTCCACATATTTTACAGCCATCTAGTTGCTCATGTTAGTAACTTTCTGGTGACAAACATGCCCACTAAATTAAGAATATGTAAGATAGTTACAGAAATGCTGTAGAGAAACTGCCTTACAGTTGATAGCGTTCTCTCATTTTTTTCAATCGAATGGTTATACCGCCCAGACATTACTGCTTCAAAATGGCATAAGCTCGTAATTAATCATCTCATTATGTTAAAAGACGATTAACAGCGTATTAATTTGAAATTCGTAGACGACCCCGTCAACTATATTTGATTTGACATTTGATTTGAGTGGATCCAAAACTTGTGTCTGATATTTCAGATTGAATAGATTTATATCTGATTACTGCCAAATTGGATTGTATTTCCATTTGTCGTTGGACATGTTACGAAGTTTTAAAAAAGAAAGATCTATACAAACCCTGGTATCTTTGTGGATGTTACTCCTGTCTTCTTCTTTGATCTATTTGTTGACCTGTTTATAAAGAAAAACGTTACTAGTACAAAATGCATATAATAACCAAGCCCTATAGACATTTCATAAGGTTTTGAGGTTTTATAAAAAAAAAAAAGCTTTTAATAAAATATTGACCGATTCGGAAAGATTTTGTAAAGAGTGTGTCATCGTTTCATAAGAAACCCAATTAAGTCGCCAATCGGACTCCATAATCAACAATACCATACATGTATATCAACTAAAACGAAAGTTTCCTTATTCAAAAAAAGTGAGTACAACATTTTATAAATTTCAAGCATTCGATGAACCTTTTCTGTATTTGTATTTACTATACATCACTTTCTTTATCATGTTTGAGCTCACCTGGCCCGAAAGACAAAGTGAGCAATCTCATCACTTTGCGTCCGTCGTTCGTCGTGTCGTTAACTTTTACAAAAGTCTTCTCCCCTGAAAATACTAGGCCAAATTAAACCAAACTTGGCCACAATATTGTTCAATCTTATTATAGTGATCTGAATGGTTATTACGGTCATACATTGATACTTCAAACGTGATAATCTCATCCCTTGTGCAAAAATTTACTGCGAATTAATATGAAATTCATAGACGTCCCTGTCAACAATATGTGGTTTGGCGTTGAACTCTAGTGCAAATATAGAGTTTTGTGGATCCAAGACTTGTGTCTGTTATTTTAAATTATATACATTCATATCTGTCATTGGACGTGTTATGCGGGTTTTTTTTGAAAGAAAGGTCTATACAAACCCTGGTCTCTTTGTAGATGTTACTCCTGTCTTCTGCTTTGATCTAGATGTTGACCTGTATGTAAAGAAAAACGTTACTAGTATATGAAAACCAAGCCCTATAGGCATTTCATAAGTTTTTGCGCTTTTAGTAAAACCTTTTCTAAAACATTATATATGAAAAAAAGCATACATACCCAGAACTCTCTGTACAATTTTCTTCCGTCTTCTGTTGATCGATATCTGTTAACCTTCAATTGGGAAAATAAATGAAACCATAAAGAAATACGAACAAAAAGTATACATCGAACGCCTAAGTCACCATTCTTCAGTCTTTTATAGGAAATGCTAATGTCTGATTATATATAGTTATCAAAGGTACCAGGATTATAATTTAGTACGCCAGACGCGCGTTTCGTCTCCATAAGACTCATCAGTGACGCTCATATCAAAATAGTTATAAAGGCAAACAAGTACAAAGTTGAAGAGCATTGAGGATCCTAAATTACAAAATTTTTTGCCAAATACGGCTAAGTTTATCTATTCCTGGGATAAGAAAACCATTCTTCAGTCTTTTATAGAAAACATTAATGTCTGATTATGCTAATAAATTAAGGAAGCAGAATATTATTTTTAATGCTACTGGGGTAAATTTTTTTTGATTGCATTTTGTCATACAGTATAGAAAGAAACATAATCTATTAAAATGTTTACAAACCTAGAAATCTCCGAACAATGATCTTCTCTCGCCGGCTGACCAATTTGTGTTGACCTTCATTTAAAAAAAATAAAGAGAAGATCTCAACTCAAATCTAGAAGCAAACCAACACTCGTTAAAATTTTGACATCTTTTTTTTTTTAATTATGATTTTAAATTAACAGCTCAAACTTTTCCCCCGAGTGTTTACATCTAAATAACGCATTACCAAATAATGTCTTAACGTGTCAACAAAACATTTGATATGAAAATAAAACGATGAGGCATGATTGCATAGGAAACACCTTACCACAAGAATCAAATCACGTGAATATAAACAATTATTATAGCATTGCATTGTGCATGATTTGTGTCAGATATTCAAGCTTATTAATATTATATGCTCTTTCGACATCCAAGATCAGTATGTTAAAGCTATCATTTATGTCTGTGTTAAACGTGTTGTTTTTCATTTTTTACATAACTGGGTCGATACCTCTGCTGGTGGACTATCAGTCCCCGAGGGTATCATCAGCTCAGTATTAAGTGCTTCGGTACTGACATGATAAAAACACACTTTACTAAAATTTTAAATTTTAAAATCATAATGAAACTAATGTTTCATCTCTCTCAGACAAAGTTGGCTTTAGATGAATTTGGCTATTTATTTTAGGTATTTTTACATATAGCTCTTCAACGATGATCGGTACTTATACATCTCCGGATTTCAAATGTTTGACTTTGAGCGTTCCTGGTGAAGTTAGATCCAGAAAAGCGCTTCGGACGCAATAAATTATTAAACTTTTGGTTTTCAATTTTTTAACATGAAACATATCTTGTTTTGCCTCCCAACTGATTCGAGCGATGCCTAGGAGTATCTTGGTTAAGAATAAACAGGCGCATGGCGTTTCAATTTATACCAGGTATCTTTAAATTATTACTTTTTATGTGTCAAAAGAAAAAAGTTCATACAAACCTAGGCCTAGGAATATGAGTATATTTTCCTCTGGTCAACTTCGGAGAATTATTAGATGGTCTAAAAAATAGGGGTAAAAATGTAAAATGTAAAGGAATACAAACATTATTATGCTTCCAAAGTTAATCGTTTTTGTTTTTAACTGAAAACTTTGTTAACAAATATGTAGAATGATTCATTGTGATTGATTGCTTGTTAAAACTCTTGACTGTTAACGTGATTTCAAATATTAAGTGTCACGGACTGAAGTATCCGCATTTCGGAATGACGCCTTTTTAGATATAGGAAGTTGTGGTTTGTTGTTAAGTATACTTCTTTTGTATCTTAATCTTCCGTTAAGGAATACCACGGATTTTTTTTGTATATCAATAAAACTATTCTAAAATTTGGCACAGGTGTTGTGAATATCAACAATAAAACTATAAATTTGTTGTTCGATAAAACTTCGTATTCCTCATATACAGGTACTGGAATTGTGATGTACATACTGTTACTTGACGAAACTGTCATGTGTGCTACTGTTGATACAATTATGTAGTAAGTTAAGAATATGATTTTGAGTACGGACTTTTCATTTTCAATTTACTCGTAGCTCTGTAATTTTGTTATCTTACTTGTGATATTGATGTTAACAAGATAATCCCCTTTAAGTTCAGTTTATCTTCACCACCAGTGATAAAATAGAACAAAGAAAATTACACAAACCCAGAAAACTCTGCACATTGTTCTTCTGTCCTTCGTTGGAAGATATCTGTTGACCTATAAATAGAAGGGATAAACATATATCATAACATGGGAATTTTGTCGTTTTTGATAAATTTTTGGCCCATTACTTTGACACATGTTTGATATAAATTTTTCAACTTTCTGACCAACATCGTTTCTTTGACCTACATTTTGCATATACATTTGTATATAAATAAGTCACTTCACGACTTTCAACAGTATTCAGAACAAATAGTAAATAACATGAATTATAAAAGGGAAAAAAAGGTGACAACATATAAATTTCAATCTAATGTCTGTCGCCAGTAAGGACTTCGAAAATGTTCTTTGGAATATATGATTAAATTGTTGTATTATTTAAACATACTCAATGATATCTGGTCTTCTTCCATTGCCTGTCTGTTGTTGTATAAACGTCAGGTATGAGTCTGTAGACCTACACATTAGATAGGAAAAAATACCAATCTATTAAAAAGGTTATGTACTTGAACATATAGATATTGGAAGATGTGGTATTAGTGCCAATGAGACAACTTTACATCCAAATGACAATTAATAAAAGTTAACCATTAGATGTCAATGTACGGCCTTTTTTCAATATCATCAAACAAATATATAAATCTGCCAAATGATACAGTGGATACCGAACAATCTGACTAAAAAAGATACCGGTTGAGAAACTTGTTTGTCAACCGGGTGCGATAATTTCTCGCTGCATTGAAGACCTGTCTGTGACCTTCTGCTGTTGTCTTTTCTATGGTCAGTTTATTGTCTCTTTGACACATTCCCCATTTCCATTTTCAATTTTATTTGATCATTGAGAAGCTTGATTTCACTTTACAAATCATGTGTGATTGAGAAGATAAGTAGATTTTAAAAAATAATCCTCTTTTTTATTGTGTTTCCCCATAAATTCTATAAACTATAAATTTATTTTAGCTTCGTCATCTTATGACTGGTGTACTTATGCTGAGGTGTAGTTCTATGAAAAATAAGCAGACGGTGCAGTTTTATTTTTGATGAGACAAAATGAAGCAGATGTTATAATTAATAGATTGGCCAATTTAAACCTGCCAATATGTTTACTATTTAAACTGTAAAACAAACCTTAAGGAGGCTCACGGGTACAAACATTTTAGCGAAAAATTAAACATTTGTTTTTTCATTACAAATTTTATTTATCACACTTTAGTCTATAAGTTATAATTTTAGGATATGGTTCAAAAATCAACCACAAAAATCGATTTGGTTTGGCCCCAGATGACTTTTAAAATGTTTATATCATTGAAAAAGCT
Organism: Mytilus trossulus; assembly: GCF_036588685.1. NCBI lineage: Eukaryota > Metazoa > Mollusca > Bivalvia > Mytilida > Mytilidae > Mytilus > Mytilus trossulus. The sequence continues at coordinate 5,696,522 of NW_026963295.1, forward strand.
CCAAATTATCTCCCTTTGGTGCAAACATGCCGGGTTTTTTTATATTAAAACAATTGAAATATTTTTTAACTCATCGGTGACCTATATTTTTTATTATTGTTTTAAAATAAGCTGTACATAAACTAAATAATTGTACAATCTAAGCGATTTCTGTAAAAAAAAAATTATTTCGATATATCCTCTATTTCTCCTATTACATGTATTAGTTCAACATAAAAAAAAGTCATTAACAAATATGTATGCTTCTTTCAGAAAAAAGTCAAATCACAAAAATACTGAACTCAGAGGAAAATCCAGTCGGGAAAATCACATGGCAAAATCAAATGACAAAACATTCAAAACCTAATGGACAAGAACTGTCATATTCGATTGTGAGCTTAAATGAACGGTGAACCTATTTTTTTTAATTCATATTTCTTGTAAGTATATGCTAAAGTTCATTATGAAAAAAGTATAGCGAAATCCTATATTAGAAAAAAAAATGATTTATTTCCGCGAGCCCCCTTAATTTGAACTAATTATCGATAGAAAGCTCATAACATAACCAAAGATCACGGTTTTTTCATTAGTATAATTTCCAGCAAATTAAATAATAAACCTTCACAAATGTTTATTGTTAATACACGTATTGCTCGGTGTTCAACATTTGTGCAAAAGCCTCAATTGTAACTGTATTTTGTCTCGCTTTGACAGATTTAAATCCATAAAGCAGAATAAAACTAAGTCTAGATCTTTAATACATACCTAGGGGAAAACTCTGAACTATCCTCAAGGTCTGGAACTGTTTCTTCTGTAGGTGAGTTTTGGCTGATAATTTGAGAAAATAATAATTGACAGCAAATAGATATTTCAAAGTTTTTATAATTATCTAATAAATTAAGGTTCATATTTTACAGCTATTACTATTTGGAAATGAAAAGCTGACTTTCTAAAGCACAACCGTTTTGACAGGGAGGGAGCAATTCAAGCTGTATTCCAATATATATTTTTGTTTAGTCTTTTCGTTTATTCTCACTCATTGACGATTGTGTATGATGATCCTCCTTCAACTTTTTGTTTTTTAAACCTCCTTGATACCTTTTTTTTTCTTTTTATAAGCACGAAACATAAAAAGCAGTATATTTTGTACGAGGTAATGTAGTGGTATGAAGAGGTATTTGTATTTCAAAATTTTACTTTCATTTTGGGCTTGAAATATAAATGAGTATCTATGATTTTGTTGTATATAACTCTATTTTGGTTAGCTTCATGACGTCTATATTACGATATGCACAAGTAGTATTTTACATTTAACACGCTTTTGTCTAATTACCATCTATAAAATGTTAAATCCTCTGAAAGATTGAGGATGTTGAACAGTTGAACAATCTTTATTGCAAGACAACACCTCCATACAGAAGAAATAGTTTACTAATGAAGATTTATAGTGACGATTCTATAAAAACCAACCTGTCCACAGGTTTTCTACATTTCTTTAGCATTGTGGTCAGTGTTTCTTGTAATCCGTTCACCATCATTTTTAGATTAAAATCTGATTTAGTGTATCTGGAGAAAAGAAGTATGTATTTTAAGTTGAAAAAGTAACACTGACAATATGTCAAACGTTAGAATTTTAATTTTCTCTTGGAATATTCAAATGATATGATAAGTGATATCACCTGGCCCATGAAGGGGTGTTGACTTTCAGACTAAGATAATGATCAGTGTATCAATACATAGGAGAAATTGTTCTTTCTGATATGTTAATAAACAAATAGCTTTATCACTATGACGCCATTTTGTTTACTGACTGAAATTCCATCGGTACTATTTTGTTCATGACTAGTGGGTAACTTTGTCTGCACTTAAATAAACCAGAGTTCATACAAAACGTTTTGGAATTCAAAATAAAAAACCATCTTACGATATTCTTTAATTTCATTTTTCGATGACTTGGTGATGTAATGACTCTCAATGATAAAGTTGAAACGTTACATCTCATATTCACCGGCGAACGTTAAACTGACAATACTTCTAAAAATACAAGGTTTGGTAATGATGTTGATATTTTCCTAAATATCTACAAACTAGTTACTATGATCAACACGATAATTTCATCTTCCCATTTCTTAGCAGTAGATAACACAGTTTATAGGCTTCCGATTTTTTTTTCTTAACTACTATGGTTACATTACAATTGCCTCTATCATATAATTAAACATTTAAACTATATACATAACTCACACTTCGCATAATATATGACATTGAATATAGACTTGAATTTACAGTATTTACCTTTATGAAAAAAGATGGATCGATTATTTGATTGAAATGATCATTCTTCGTATATTTCGATTCAACATATAAACATATTGTCCGGTTGGTGCAGATATAGAGCAGAATTGCTCACTTGATGACGAAAGCATGAAACTTTGCACTGTAGTTCTTGGTTATATACCCTTTGATTTCAGCTATAGACTCACTCAGAAAAAATTCAATATGGCTGCCATTTTCAAGATGGCGGAAAAACGTTATAAAAAATCTACAAACCTGTTTTCTGATACAAATTTAAGGTTTTGCTTCAGTCTCCGTATTATTCCTATAGTTTCCTTGTCACACACGAGAACATCTCTGAAAAATAATCCTTGTTTGTATTTTTTTAATCGACTGGGTTTCTGCTTTTTTTTTTTGGGGGGGGGGGGGGGGGGGAAGGTAGGGGGTTTAGGATGGTCTTTCTTTTAAACTGATAGATAATCAACATTACCAGGTTATTTTTAAATTGCTCATATTAGTTTTAAAAATTGGTAAAGTACTATTGGCATGAACTTTCCTCAAAGAAAACAACAAAAAATCTCTTTTGCCAATTCAACGCTTATAACTCATTGTCATATGTAACCGTTTTAAAAGTGTTTGGTGTTTGATTTGTGATGTCTATTGCTCATATGGATATTCCACGAAATTGAAACATAAGTCTTTATTTCAAGAACCAATCCTCCTTCGTTTGTTCCATCCGTTTCATTTTATCATTTATTTGATGTTTGTCCCTCGCTTTTCCGTGCAAAACACAAGTGTGTGTTGTATACGTTAGTCTTTTGTTTAGAGACACAAAGATGTGGTATGAGTGCGGATGAGACAGTTCTCCACTCTAGAAGTCGTTGCTCACAATGTACAGTAAGATATAAAGGGCCCAACAATGGCTAGTGTTCTTATCTTATCTATTAAAAAAGAATAACGAGAAACACTCATGAACCACACCAACAAAAGTCAACAACTGAACAACAAGTTTGTCTTTATGTCTTTGTCTTCCCGATAGCTTTTGTCAGGTTATTATTTTCTTTTGAGCTTTAATGTCCATATTGTTATCTATCCCCTTTCTGTGTTCCCTTTATGAATTTAAAAAAAAATGGTAAATACATACCTCTCTGACAGAATATTTAAGTAAGTCTGCACATTTGTTATACTTTCATTCAAATATAATTCTTCTGTTGTAGGCACTTCTTGTTGTCTAAAATCAATGGACAAGTATATTATGGTTGTGGATACCCAAAGCAAAATCAAATGGCTACTTTTTAGCTTAAAGTACGTTTATATCTGATATGCTCAGTCATAATAACCTTCCATCATTACCGAACTGAACAAAGAAATAACACGACGGGTGAAGTATATGCTGCAGGAAATGCTTACCTTTCCGAAGCACCCGATTTCACTCACGGTTTTTAGTGGAGTTCGTGTTGTTTCTTAATTATTATGTATTACTGTTGATGTAAATGTCCTTTGGTTTTGTGAGTCTTTGTTAAATCCTTGGTTTTGATTGTTATTGTCTTTGTATCCGTACGTAAAGTATTTTCACTTTAACAAATGTTTGAAAATATAAGAAGATTAAAAACATATTAATTAATACTGTTTTGGCTGTGTGGTCTTCTAAAGTATACATAATGTCTGCTAACTAGTAACTTACAGGTTAAAAGTATATAATTTTTTAGTTTATTTTTATGTAATTGTGACCTTCACTTGAGGTAATTTGTTTTGAGCGTTCTATAATATTGAAGATATTGAAAATGTATTGTATTTTGTGGTTTACACAAATACCTACCTTATACGAACACGCTCCCTCATGTCTATCAATGTTTGAATTATTTTCTCTGTTTGGGCTCCAGTCAAGACATCCATGGCTAAAAACTAAAAAAGATGTATCAACCATAATACGTGGCAACAAATTATAGTGGACTGTGCCAAAAAATATGTCATGGAATAAAAACTTTATGATTACTAACTTATCATGGGAATTTCACGTGAGCAAGTTTTGCCTGTGTATATATTTTTATTCCCGTGAGCAAGTTTTGCCTGTGTATATGTTTTTATTCCCGTGAGCAAGTTTTGCCTGTTTATATATTTTTATTTCCGTGAGCAAGTTTTGCCTGTGTATATATTTTTATTCAAATTACATAATTGGCTGCATGACATTAAACATATATCGTGATCTTATTAGAAACTTATTATAGGTGAGATTATTTTCAAATGATCTGTATTAAAAAAAAACATCCGATCCACTTTGTACAGGTTAATAGGCACAAATTAATGAAATAATTTGTCTGTTATAAATCACTATTTGAAGCGAGATTGTATAATAAAATATCTATGTCAGTTCTAGCCATTTACCTTGTTTACCTTCAGTTTATTTTAAATCTGTATATGCACTAATGAATTGTACATAATATGCAAGTCATTCTATTACTGTACATTGTAAAACAAAAACCAATTATCAACGAATTAATTATGTGACAGAATCATTTTGTAAAAAGTGAAAAAGCCATATGTAATAGTTTTTCAACTATAAGTTAAGTTACAGTGGGGATTACTCAACACACCAACTCATTAAGAAAAACATTTTCCTTTACCGAAACTGATGATAATGGCTGCATTATTCTCTAATCTGTGTACCTATGTATCTAGTCATACTTTGAATGACAAAATTATTTCAATTATTAATGTTACTTTTACTGTTAAGTCTTTTGTTTTGTGATATACATTTGACGTGACTCTGTACTTATTTATCCCGTCATACTTTGAACCACACTATTATTTTATTTATTATTATTACTTTTACTGTTAAGTCTGTTTTTGCTATATCTATTTTACGTGACTGTATTTATGATTCCCGTCATACTTTGAACGTCAAAATTATTTCATGTCTACCTGTGCGAATTTCAAACGCGCAATTTTACACCAGTACTTAAAACCATCCATCTTGTATGGGTGCATTTTACATAGATAAATAAAATCGTATAATATAAGCAAAATGAAGATGTTAAATTTTATGTATTCCTTTTTGTGCTTCTTCGTTACATTTGTTGTTTTTATAGTGATTAAGATGATAACACAATGTTGACTGCTGTACCCCTATTTTTGACATTTTAACCAATTGCGTCTGTTTGTTTTGTTCACACATCGGTGACCATATAAAGGAATTTGATACAAATGTCATACAAGTGAGAGGTTTAGCTAGCTATAAAACCAGCTTCAATCCACCATTTGCTACATAAGAAAATGCCTTCACCAAGTCAGGAATATGACAGTTGTTATCCATTCGTTTGATGTGTTTGAACTTTTGATTTTGCCATTTTATTGGGGACTTTCCTTTTGGAACTTTCCTTGGAGTTCAGTATTTTTGTGATTTTACTTGTTTCTTTAGGCGCTATTAGATCTTCTTTTTTTCTACCTGACAATATCACACTTATTTAGAAACATTATCTGCGTGTTGTGCTAATTTTTGTGAAATTCGTTGGGAAAGGTCAAATGTTCAGCGTACACAGTTCAAACTTTCTGAAGCCTTTTATTCATATCTTTGCAAACCATATTCAAATATTCCAAAAAGCCAATATTGCTAAATCAACGAAAATTTATTCTGACGAAATAAGATGAATTCACAATATATATTTTGTCAGTTCCATAGTAGAATTGACAGTAATGTTACTCGTTAGTAAGTTCCTGTCAACTTTTTTGCTTTGAAAAAAAAATATTCAAAAATACCAAGTTGAAAATTGCTTACTAAAGGGGAACTCATGAAAAATGAAATAAATGTAGAATATTTTTTTAATTTAAAACATATCTTGATATAAGTTTTGCATTTTTTGTGCAGTCAAATTTAGTTAAATGTGATCAGATAGAATATATTTAATGAACCCATATTTGATCCTATAATCAGGTTTCCAAAAATAAAAGTTCTTTATTAATATATTAAAAAAACTGTCATGTTTGAAAAGCTTGAAATTCAATCAAACGATAAATAACGGTTTTAAAGTGGCATTTGTTATTGTGCGAATTTCTAAATAGTAAGACAATGATAATTATGATAATAACAATTTGTAGATAAGAACATATCGAATCGTAGAACCGACACCAGAGATATGTTCCGCGACCTTAATTGAATATAAGACAAGATATCCTTAATTTAAGACGCGAACCAAAAATCAGGGACGCGTTAGTATTATTCTGAAAAGGCTATTATCGAGGTTCTTAGAAAGAGACATCTAAGCTAGCCAAGGGTTACGATTCACTCACGAGAGCGTGAGTGGATCGTAACCCTTGGCTAGCGAAGATGGGGAAAAGACAAATACAATGTGATCTCATTTAAAGTGGTAAAATCCAGCTTTTCGAACGCAAGTCAAAACAATTTCTTATCGACAACTGCAAGCTTCGCCTACAGAAATCGGTACTATTTCGATGCTACGATGAAATTATTTTTTTTTCTTCAAAGTTTCGAAATCTCTTAAAACTGCCATCTGTTCACATGGTATTCAAACAAAACTACCATTTTATATGAGACCCACACACAATACGAACATAACGAAGAACATTTCCTCGTCATTAAGAAGATAATGAATGATACGCGTGTATGATATTTATGTTTTGACGAAAATGCAAACCTCCAACGTAAAAAAAAAAACTTATCTGTTATATGTCAAGTTTGATGTGAAATAGGTTTCACATGGACATTTCACTTACATTAGTTTCACATGAAAAAACACACTTGAATCTCGCATGAATTTAATTTACTTTACACCACAGGCGAAATTATACATGACGTGGAATCACTTCCTGTAAGTTTCAAGTTAAATCTAATATGAGTGGTACGTGAATTCCTGTATAAATGACGTGACATTCGTGTAAATTAAAAATGATAGTTTTTTTAATTTACTTTTAAAATTTTATTAAAATCTAAAAGAAAATGGTAAATTTCACGTGAAATTCATGAGAAAAACTTCATGTGATTGTCATGTACAACACGTTGGAGGTGAACCACAAGAAAACTTGTTTAAGCTGATTTCATATAGGAATCATGTGAATGCACGTGAGCAACATTTTGTCCTTATGTAGGTAAAAACCTTATATCATGTTTTGGCACATTACCAAATTTAGTTATTTCTTACAAATGAATGATATTCATCAAAAAGACAATATTTTAGTTTAAAATAATTTCGCCACGTAAAATCAATAGCAGTTCAAAAACTCGCATTTCGTCCTTTTTTAACAATTTCAAAATTCTGAACTTTTATTATTGCATTTAACTATTAGAATTGTTTACCTTGCTCACAATTGTGTCTTATGTGTTGTTCTTACTGGTGCGTCTTACCACTGCTGTTTTACGAGTGTTCTCCGGAGAATACAATACATGTAAGATCTTACACTGGCAACGTCAAACGACGCATTCTTACATTCAAATCAAAGTGCCCACACATTATTTTTAGTTGGTTTTTGTCGACAATCAAGCAAATAGGAAAATTTTGATTGGTTACGTAAGAAAATCTTCTTACTGTTTCATAGAAAAATAACGTAATACGAGGAAGGACCTTGATCTAATTAAAGAATGTATGTCTATTAAAATTATAAGTAAAACATTTATAGAATCTTTTGTGTAGATTGATCAAATTACTCTTTGTTTTAAATGATTATAAATACAATAGTTCAGAGGGTCTAGGTGGGGTTTACAAAATAAAGAATAACGAGCAAAAAGAATACAATGAATCGAAGGGCAATACACAAAAGAACAGAGATAAAAAGGAAATTTAAATAACGAAAAGAGAATAAAGTAATGTAAAATATTTTAAACGTAAAGAAAATCAGGCAAAATAAATAATTAATATAGAAAATTTCCTAAAGAATTAAACAATATCGAATTGAATTATCTTTCATCAGAGCCTCAATAAGGTCATTATGTCGAATAATTAGACTAATAAATCAGGATAAGTTATGTTATTGATACTTATAAAGGCCTTTCATTATAACACCTGTTTTTACTTTTTATTGTCTGACTTTAAGTGGTTTTTCTTTCTTTTGTGACTAAAAGTACAACAGATGATTCGTGCGATTATTCGTTTATTTATAAATTTACGCTACAAAAACTGAGAGAGATGATTGTAACTTTTAAAGATTATGATTGCAAGTAAAACGTTTTTGGCAAAGTGAATACTTGAAAAGGAAATATTTTCTACGGACATTTAATAGTGAGGGTATCTTGCATTTGTTTTCTCTCAAAATTCTTAAATTAAATAGGGATCTACAATTCATAAAGGTAGAACAATTTATACGAAATGGGTTTTATTTCTAAATCATGTTTTTACAAAACTAGAAAAAAATGACAACTTGTACTAAAATTAATAATGGAAATGAGGATGTTTCAAAGAGATAACAACCCGACCAAATAGCAGATAACAGTCAAAGGCCACCTATGAGTCTTCAATTCAGCGTGAAAATCCCGGCCCTTAAACAAAAAATGTAAACTAGTTCAGTGATAATGGACTCATAGAGAAATACATAGATGAAACTAAAATTTGTAAATTTGTGTTTTGGTTTTGACAACAACAAAAGACGTGTAATAACTGAAATTGTCTCAGACTTAATAAATGTATGTGTCATTGTTTTAATTATATGATTGTAATGAGTAGCATTCCGTGAAATAAACTATTATTATGATAAGCATTATTAGCGTATATCGTCGTAGTATGAAGAATTTATGTAAAAATAAAGGTCAGCTCTTACAATCGAAATACCTGTAACGGTGGATTAATTTAAAAGGGATGTCATCAATCAATAAACAATACCCGTAATTCGATATTAAAGAATCATTGCTGCGTAAATAAACAAATATATCGGTATTTGTTTTTAAAACAATGGATTAAAAAGTCGTGTAATCGGTGAAGTAGGTTTTTTGTTTACTGTACTTATCTTTTTTAAGTAAAATTACCGAGTAGACAGTGAATACTTTTTATATTCTGTTGAATAAATAAATGTAATTATTCTGGAAGCTATGTTGATTCCTTTTTATCCGGTACATTCTTGTTATGACAAAAGTATCATTATTGCATATTCTTTTAATTTGTCAAGATTTTTATCCCATCAAACAATTTTCTTCATAATTCGTTTTTAGACTTTACTAAACCTTCAAAAGCCCCACCACATAACAAAGAATTACCTAAAAGTTACGCATCGTTGTCAATATAATTGATTTGATGTGAATGTCACACAAGTGAAAGGTTAAGCTAGCTATAAAACCAGGCTCAATCCACCATGTTCTACATAAGAAAATGCCTGTACCAAGTCAGGAATATGACAGTTCGTTTCTGTTTGTTTGATGTGATTGAGCTTTTGATTTTGTCATTTGATTAGGGACTTTACTATATGAATTTTCCTCCGAGTTCAGTATTGTGGTGATTTTTTATTTAACATGCGATTCATAACTACACGATAAAATGTTAAATAACAGCCATATCGAACTCCAAGAAAAATCCCAACGGAAATTCATTCATTACATGACAGAGTCAAAAGCCCCTGTACATAAAGCGAATTGAAAACAATTGTCATATATCTGACTTGATAAAACATGTCCTTATGTAGAAAATGGTGAATTAAACTTCGTTTTATAAATAGCTAATCTCTCACTGGTATGACGGTCGGTGGTGTCCATTTTCAATTATAGTGGCAATTCAAGCATATAATGATTGGAACAAGCTAATATAATATATGTTATAACCTGGTTATAATAGACCAAAGGGCTGATTTGGACATTTAACGTGCTGATTTACTAAGTGACAGTCAATCGAGACCGATGGTATCCTACCATAAACAAAGTACTTTGCCTCAATGCCGACAAGTGTCAGTTCTCCTTGATGCCACGTGTTTATTTGTCATGTAGAAACAGTTAATAACAAACTCTTTTCTTTGATACGGCCAGTGTTGAAACCATGATTTCCTGCACGAAGATTGAAGACGCGTTCACGATACCATCAAGGCTGTAAACAAACGTAAATTAAATCTAAATCGGAATCAAATTCAAAAGACAGATTAATGAAAAGGACATACAGTTCTGACTATAGTTTTCTACGGGATAAACTGTTATACATTACTGTGTTCTTTTAGTATAATTGGGGTGTCATATCAAACTCTAATCAATATTGACATATGTCTATTATAGAAGACCACGTGTTGATGGTTGACAGGCGCATTTGCGTACACCCAACATCTCAATGTTTACATATTTCAACCCAATATTTGATAACGTATTACATTAATGACCCGTTGATGTATTTTTAATAGTAATAAAAAGAATAAAAGAAAACAATTGCCCTATCAAGGCCCTTATGGTTGATAAAGTTTTCTTTCTGTAGCTTATGATTGACCCACGATAATGTAAACTCTTCTTTGTGTATTCAATATGATTTTAAACAACATTATTTCGTTCTATCATATCGTGAGATCGAATCATCAAGAACTCATTATACACGGATCTTTAATCAGATCATGACCTTTAAGTGGTATTTTAAAAGAGGTGTTACATCCTTAGTTTCACGGGTCAACATATGTGCGGTAACCTAATATATGTCATTGATGTGATAAAGAAAAAGTTATGTGATCCACACGATAGATATAATATAGACATGACAGTGTTGTTTCAATACAGTATACTGATTTTCTATTCCTTCCTTCTCTCATTTATATTGGATTCATATTATTAACAAATGTATTAGGATAATTTAAAGGTATCATTGTCATTAACGCAACCGATAAATTATCAATTTGCCCATAAACATAATTTGCTGAAAAGTTATGAAAAGTAGAACATATCTGAATATTTTGTATTGTTAAATGTCTTACCATGTTTCTGGTAAGAATGTATAGAAATTAACTTATCATAGATACCAGGATTAAATTTTGTATTTACGACAGACGCGCTTTTCGTCTACAAAAACTCATCAGGAACGGTCGAATAATGTTGGCACCATGCGCTATATATATATATATATATATATTTACCTCTTTATGCATGTTTGAGTCTTTTTTTGTGCTTCTCATTTTTTGCAAATTTTATCGTCTTACTCCTGTCGATTCACACGGTTTGCTCTTTTTATAGTTTACTCTTATTCCTATCTTGTTAGAGGACGTATTAAATTTGATCATCGATACACCCCTACTTCCTTAAATTCTGATTTAAATAGATTGAGGATACATTATGAGTGTAAACAATCTCAAAAGAAAGTCTAGCATATCCAGTGTGACAAACTATTTAGATGTTATTACAATTAATTCTTATTTCAATCTGCTAAACATTCATTGTTTAACCCTTTAAAAAGTGACACATTACAATCAAATTATTAACAATTTCTTGTATCAAATGACTTCAGTTAGTAAAGTTGTGTTATCTATTCAATCTACTTTGACATACATGATTAAGTAAAATAAAACGACAAGCAATTAGTTAAAACGTATTCATGTTATATTTGTCACTTTTAAACTGTTCAAACCCTTTCAAACTTCTCTTAATAAACAATCAACATGTATGTTCTCTCATTTTTTATCGAATTAAATCCATGTGTCTTTCAAAATATTAAAAAAAGGAGTCTAAAAATACCAACGAGATATCCACAACACATAGTGAAATAGACACAGACATAGCTTTGGGAAAACACGGAAAACCGACGGAAAGACACACAATAGTTATCAACATTCTACTGAAAAGAAACTCCGAGCAACAAAAGCCCAAGAAATAACTGGAGATGATTTCAGATTCTTTGGTAAAAAAGTTATGTTCCTTCTGTATATAAATACGAATATTAAAATGATTATACAAATATGTATGTGACACAACTCAACCATGCATTATCGATGAACAATCAAAACCAATATAAAAAGACTAACAGACCATTTGCAATCCAATAGACAATGCAAATGTAATAATGGTATGAATGTTTTTAGCCAGGGAAATTTTATCGGAATCTGACTTGACTCAGATTTTGCTGCGGAATGGTTACTATTAGTCGTATTATAAGTTATAGATCTTCTTATAATTCGATTCAAGACAATGACCAGGTGCCATACTTAAACAGATTGTAACAGATTGTATCCTAATATACAATAGCAGATAAGCCTTTAGACAAGAACTTAATTTTAAATTTGATGAAATGTTCCTCAAAACATTTATAGATAAGACATAATTCAAATATTCAATTTCTCTCCTCTATGGTCATGCCTTCCTCAAAACAAATAGATCTAATGATTCGGCAATATTTCTGATTTGTTCCTATGAGAATACATACACTCAATTGAACTAAATAGTTTGAAAACGAAATCTTCACTTAATTATTTCGGTGGGTTGGAAATATTTTTTCAGTATTTGTCATATCTGAATGCTAAAATCTACATTTATAAAACCCAATAATGTACTCGAATGCTGGAAGAGTTGTAGAACAGTAAGTAATCAAAAAGTCTTCCAAATAAATTGTTCATGTTACTTCTGTACTTTTGACAGGTCTCCTTGCTCTTCAAAGATCTGACGAATACTTTCAGATAATCCCCCTTCCTCGGCACTTTCAAGTGCGGATGTTAACTTGTCGACTTTGTTTTTCTTCAACTGATCGAGTGCAGATTTTAGTAATGAAAAAGCCTGTCTATTACTCGATGGAAACTTTTCACAAATTTGATCATACTGAACTTGTTTCATATCCAGATTAAGAACAGTTTCAAACATTTTGTCTGCATTAAGCAATTTTGCTACAGCCATAATGCCTTTTTCTGACAAGAAATCTGGATATACAAATAATTGTTATTATATAAAAAAAAAAAGTAAAATCACAAAAATACTGAACTTAGAGGAAAATCAATTCGGAAAGTCCATAATCACATGGCAAAATCAAATAACAAAACGCATCATAAACGAATGGATAAGAACCGTCATATTCATGACTTGGTACAGGCATTTTCAAATGAATTAGTATTAACGAAAAGTTGAATAAAGTATCAAAACAAAATGACAAGTATGATTTATTTACCCATTTAGAATTGCGCAAATCAATAAAAACAAACAGTTAAACATAGGAATAGATGGACACACTTAATTTCAACTGCAAACAATTAATAAAAATGAGAATATAAGTGCTATACAATGTCAACATAAGATTCGTGACTTTTAGTTTGGTGATGAAGAAACTCTATAGAAAAATAAAAATGGTAAACAACATCGACGAAACAAGCATATAGTTTGTTACGGCAAAAATATTTCGCTTAGATATGCCCTCTAGGTCGTTAAACATCTTTACAATTCTTCAATTTTGATGAGACGTACCTGTAACAAATTATTCTCTTATCAAAGCGTTTGATTCTTGTTCATAGGTCAGCTAAATGTAAACTAGCTATTGTTATCTTTGTTTTTTGTATTTGTTTGTATTGAGGTTAGATAAAATTGGAAGTATATATCTTAAGTTATGCGTAAGAAATAGAATAACTATTTGTATTGTTTCCCTTACCATCTTCGCTGAATTGACGAACCGGAACAGTCGGTTGCCTGTCTATAAAACTTTTTCCTTTGGTTGTCCTTAGATCAGACCGCTGTGATCTTTGTCGGTCAATTGGTTTTCTGGGCGATGAAGCGTTTGCGTATTCTTTGTTGAGTAGTGTATTATAAATTATTTCATCCAAAAATTCCTGATCCTTGGTGAGTAACAAAATACCGTACACATCTTGGTCCATTTTTGGTTTAATTTCTACTACGAACCTTGTAAAATTCTCTGTGGAATTTGGCAAAAAGGTCATATCTAATCGTTTCCTTGACGAGAAACGTGGCATACTGAAACATCCTTTAAGATTGATGGATATTTTGATTTGTGGTTTGAAGACTAAATCTTTGCTTATCCAGTTCTTAAAAAGTTGGAAGCCTCTCTCTTCGCAGTTTTGGCAAAACGCTTGCATTTTTGATTTTTCAATACAAGCGAGCAGAACTGTAAGACCACGTGACGTCACCTCACTTACAAAGAATAGAATTTTGCAGATGGATTGATGACCATGCATTTCCTCAATGTTTCCAGATATTTCTAGTGGACCTTTCTTTAGTTCATCCTTGCCTATGAGAGAAACGCTTGTTCTAAAAAAAAAAAAGGATAGAAACTTAATTTTACATTCTAATGATTATGTTAAGTACAGAGTATAGCGACATACAAATGTAAGTAAGACGGCATACACTGATGTTAAACCTTACTTCTGTAAACTAACTGATAATCGTGAGTAAAACAATAACGCGAATATGTAAAAAAAGGAATGTTGCCTCATTTTACTATATCAAGCAGCTTAAAAATCACCAATTTAAATCCTCTCGCAGTGGACTGGAATGGGCTCAACGCGATATACAATGTATACAATATATTCATGAACAATGCATTGCCGTTTTTGGCACAACTTTTTGAAATTTAAGATCCTCAATGATCTTTATCTTTGTACTTGTTTAGCTTTATAAACATTTTGATATGAGCGTCACTGTTGAGTCTTATGTAGACGAAACGTGCGTCTGGCGTACAAAATTATAATCCTGGTACCTTTGATTACTATAATGCAACACTCTCTGACTGAGCTATTACAGTTTTTTTTTTTTTTTAATTTAACCTTTTTGTAACCTGCTTAAAAGGCGGTGAAAGATACCAGAGGAATATTCAAACTGCTGCTGAGACTGCTTTAGAAAAACGTGGTCGGTGGAAAACAAAATAACACACTTTTTAACACTTGGTGGGTACTGATACTCGTAAAGTTGCAGTATAATCTAAATGATAAATTATTGGTTCTACCACATGTTATGGTGTTTTAAAAACCATTACATGTCTTTATTGATACAGCTTGATAAAAGCTAATTGATATTGCAAATAGAGGACCACAGCTATATGTATGTATTTCAGCTATCGGAAAGGCAATCATTCCTGATCTAGTTTGACTATGTTATAGCTTTTACATCTGTTTTAATATTGCGCTCTGAAACATATGTTTCTATCAAATATATACGGAATGTTGATTAAGGAAGCTGGCTTGTCCTGTTTTTGGTTTTTCAGTAAGATTTTCGGAATCCTCTGGTTTTATTCATTTGAATGCCTTGAAAAAAATTGCCCGGTAACCCCCATTTTTATTTTTGTAAATCTTTTACAGGTATAACGATACGCCATCTGTAAAAGTCTTATAAAATTTTAATTAGTTTTTAACAGTTTTTGAGAACTTCAACTTGTCAATGATAAAGCTATGAAAAGATCAAGAGAGAATATTTTCCCGCCAAAATTTCAATGGCTAATATCTCAAAAACAAGCACGGTGACCTTATTGTTGTTTGCTCTTTGGATTTCTTTATTAATCCCCTATCAATATAAACTAGTGTTTTGAAAAATTAAGTACTTTGAAGTTGAGAAGCCCACTACCTTAAACATTTATATTTTGAAAATAAATATAAATATAAATGTTGTCTTTGATCAATAACTAGTTATAACAGTTGCATCGAAACTAACACTTTTTATAAAGATAAGCTACATTTTTTAATCTATAACTGACATAGAACTGGGATATTTTGTTGTCTACATGAGACGATAAGAGGGTACAGGGTTTGAGTCTAACTATAAATGAAGACAATAGTGTGTAACCCACTGTTCAAAAGTCATTTATCAATCGAGAGAAAAAAATTCAGATCACAAACTAAAACCGAGGGAAAACACAACAATTTTAAGAAGAAAACATTGGATCAATAGAAGAACAACAAAAACATCTGATATTGGAAAGACTGACAATGCCACAACTATTCACAAGAGATTAAATGACACAAAAAGTAACAAATGTTTGTCACCGGATCCTTACTTAATGTTTCAACATATAATTTTTTTTAATTAAAATTTAACTTTACAAACAAGCAACATATGCATGCCATTATCATTAACTTCAAGCTGATAATGCAAGGGAAGGAACACACATCATATGAGTATTCAATACATGTACACCAATAATTTCACCATGTTTGTCTGCTGTCCACTGCAACAATTAAATGTTTGCTATATAAAAAGACCTTAACAATCAATAATGACTAATTATGACGTTTGAATACAGTTATAAAACTATAACGCAATTTTAAATAACATGCAATGAACTAAATATTTCCAGGAACATATTGTGGGAAAAGGGATTTTTTTCTCCAGTAGTCGATTCTACATTTGAGGACTAAAATCGTTAGGTATCAACAGCCATATACTATAGCTCTGAACTGATGTATTGTCGTGCAATTCGAAAATTTTATCTTTTTGTTGAATTTCCTGTAACAGATTTTAAATTCAGAAATATATAAATGAATCTCCTTCATACGTCTATTTGAAACCTTTACGAGGATATTGCTAGATTTTTTTTAGATTTTGAAAGACGTAATAATTATATCACTTGAAAATAAACATTGAACTGCGAATCAACCATGTTGATGTTATAACTACAAAATTTAAATATGCTAGCCGATACCCAGAAATCTTGTCCGTCTCAAAAACTGCGGTATGATTTTCATCAACCGTAACCACGTTATCTGTTAATGTAAATTGTCCATGTGTATTTTGTCTGAAAAGTCTGTACACATAGTCTTCATCTGACTCTGAGGGTTTTCTGATATCATTCAGTGGTAGTTTGACTTGAACCTTCTGTTTCAGGTTTGTATCCCCAGTAGTATACAAACAATCAGAAATTGCCAGAATTGCTTCTCCATTTTTACTCCGTTCCTCGTACTGTCTTCGCAAAATTGCTTTATTCACAGGAATAACCTAGCAAAAAAGTTTTTGAATGATGAAAAAATGTAATAACTTCAAACCGAATTTGAAGTTTCTACATTTTAAAAGATAAAATTTCAATGCCATAACCCTTACATTTATTTTGTTTCATCTTTCTTATTAAATCATGCATTTGCAGTGACAGACCTATATAAGAAATGTATCTTTGTAAAGGTCCGGACGATATAGTCAGGCACTCTATAATCGTCGTGCTTACATATGCTCGTTGTTGACGCCTTTTTATTCATTTATTTTCTATAAATCTGCCAATAAGACATGATCTTTTATCGAAGAATAATTGTATAAATTTCATCACCTGTTTGATTCGACTGTTAATTAATTATTATTTGTTTGGTACCAATGTTGTGGATTTCTTTGTACCAGGGAAGAACGAATGCAACATTCAAAGAAATAAACAATTTTTATAGGGATTTAAGCAAACTATGGTAAAATCACGAAATCAAATATTAACGAAAAATCTTTCTCAATCGATTAAAATTGATTACCACGAAAATAAATGCACCCACAGTAACCCGAATTCAGAATGTTTATACTGTACGTACGTGTAACGTTACAGATTCCTCACTCTCAACTGCACCAGGAGGGAAGGTTACTTCAACTCTGTTGTCGGTTTGCGCTACATACTTGCAACCATTTGGTAAGATGTTTACACGTTCTTTTAATGGTTTTGATACAATACAAAGTGCATCTAATTTAACAGCTTGAAACGTCACTGATTTATCCTGATATCGAAAAGAAAACAACAATCAGATTAAGAAAAATCATGATTACCTGTGTTACGGAATGGTGTGTTCTCTTTATCAATTGACATCCTTTGTCGGCACGATTATCAACTTTAAAATAAAAATGCATCAACATCTCCAGCCTCCTACATTGATATTGATAAAAATAAATAAACGAAAAACGGAATACATGTTAGCACATTTACTTATTTCAAATTTACAGGGAGCATTGATTAGTTCAAGTAATTCCAACTTAAAAGATAAACAAAACCATGAAGTGATTTTAAAAATTCGGTAAGTAAAATTCTGGCTAAAGGTGTAGGAATTTTGGGTTGATTTTCGGAGTGAAGATTTAAACTCCTTACTAAGAACGCTTGATGTAAAGGTTCCATTGTTTGTAGCAACCCTCTAACAAAGAAATCATGACTGGAAATGCAAGCCGTAGAATATCGAATCAATAAAGATATGTATATTTCAAATGCAGGCGTCGCTTAAATAATGGAAAGTAAAAATGAAAAAAATATGAAAAACAACACGTTTTGTAATTTCATGCGTCCGAAGCGCTTTTCTGGATATTTATCTTCATCAGGAACGCTTAAAGGTAAATATTTGAAAGCCGAGGATGTGTAAGTTTACAATTGGAAAGCTCTTAGGTTAACCTGAACTAAATTGAATGCAGCATGGTACCATAAAATGGAAAAACTCCTTGATTATTTTCTTTTAATGCAGTTCTGCAAAATACCTTTAAAGTAGCGTCGACCAAATTCCACTTGGGTCCAAATTTAATGTAGGCCTTCAAATGCAGAAACTGATAGTTGATGTCACTTGGCAGCTTTACTCTCACAGATATCTTCCCTGAACTATCTTTTGGAAAATTCCGGTTATCCTTGGGATCTTTTGGCGCTATATGGAAAAAATCTGTCTCAAACTTGTAGTTCTGTAACACTGCATCCGGTTTATAAGACCGTTGGAAATCGTCTGATTTCCATTGAATAGCCTGGATAATGTTAGAGACATCCGAAGTTGAGTAGAGTTGAATTCCGCAACCAATATCGTAAAAGGCTCTAGAATGGAATGCATTTATATAGTCAACAGCGCTTGTAAAATATATCATGTTGTATTTGTTAAGTGACTGAATATTTTAAAAGGCATTAATTTCTGTAAATCCCGAAAAATAGTGTAGATTAATCTAACCAAACTGTGTAAAAAACAGAAAGTAATGTTGAAATATTAAAACAGGCTATACAATCATTATTTTATTAGAAAACATGACTTCATCTCGCAACGTCTAATTAAAGACGCCTCCTAACAATTGAAAGCTTTCATTTATATATGAAAACTTTGAACTATATGGCATGAGAAAAAACATTGCATCTATTTTGAAAAGACAGTCGACCCTGCGGTGAGGGGTGTTTTATTTTGAGTAAGAGGTTAATATTTTATAGGTATTAGTAGCTGTATTTATGCGTGTTCCCTATTATTCAGTTTGTCTTTAAAACATACTGATGTTGTTAAGGAAGAAAAAGTCCATACATACCCAGGAACAGGCGGAATCTCAGTACGTTTTTCATCTGCTTTCTGCTTGTCAATATAGGTTGACCTTTGAATAAAAAACAATACACACAAAGATATGCACCATGTCCAGAAACATTGTAACAAAAAATTGTGTTATGCAAAATGAATCTTAAGATTTGTATAAACGAAATAATATAGTTTGATTATTTGATTACCACGTCATTGACTGATGGCTGTGTGTCTTCACAAAATTTTCATATGGAAAAATAGATTGATTGATTGGTTGAGGTTTAAAGTCAATTTAGGACTGCTGTTATGTTTTGTGGCGGAAAATTTTTAATGAGGGAGAGAACCACGGATCTTCTATATGGAAACTGAAAATTATTAGGAGAAGTTGGCACCTGCCATGTTCGGGATTCGAACTAAAGACCTTAAACTAGTGATATAGTAGCTCGACTACTTAGACCCCTTAATCACTGATGATCTTTGTAAAGTTGGAAAAAAAAGTATTGCAAACTTATGGGAATTCCTTTTCAAAATAGTAAATTACTACAGTTGTAGCTGACTAAATTCAATAACATCTTCTGTGAAATATTGTTCAACTACAACATCTATAACTATATTACATTTTTTTGCGAACTTCAATTAAGCAGAAATAGTCGAGTTCATGTTGTGCATATGGGAAATGCAAAAACATCTATCTGATAACTACAATAGTTACAAAACTAGATGTAATTAAATCCAGGCATTTAACTGCTGTTGAGCTACAACACTAGTTTGAGACAGGTTATACGATTCAAAAACCTATAACTAGCCATTAGTGTAAAGCATACATAGACTGATTAGACCGTTGGTTTTCCCGTTTGAATGGTTTAACACTAGTAATTTTGGGGGCCCTTTATAGCTTGTTGTTAGGTGTGAGCCAAGGCTCCGTGATGAAGGCCGTGCATTAACCTTAAATGGTTTACTTTCATAAATTGTTATTTGGATGGAGAGTTGTCTCATTGGCACTCACACCACATCTTCCTATATCTATAATCAGCTTCACATACTCAATAATATCTGGTGTTCTTCCTTTGTCCTTCTGTTGCATTGCCATTGATGTCTGCACATTATCTGTTGACCTAAATATAAAAATTGGACGATAAGAACAATAGCTTATGTTTACTTTCTTTTGTACTTTTAAATCTCTTCAATATAGATTTTAAATTATATAAAGGAGCTTTACTCCATACGTATCATCAAATATTTAGAAATAGAGTTTTCATTAAATTGCATTACTTAATCTGGAACTATGTTAAAAGCCCAAAGTGTGAATTGATAAAAATTCACTAACGCATCTTTCAAAGAACATTTTAGTTTGTAAAACCAATTTTTAACATTTTATTTTCTCTATACTATTTTGCATACTTTTTTAATGAAATAGGGGCCAATATTTTGTTTGAAAATTCTAGAGAAAATCATTTTCCGCGCCATGTTTGCAATAGCTTATATCTTAAAACCAAGAACTTTGGCCGTCATTTTTTGTATTCGTTTGCTTTACTTGTTTAGAGGGGGATTTCATTTTTGCTATTGATATACCTGTAGTAGCCCATAAAAACAGGCCAGTCAACGTCTTACCATACCGTCTTGCAAATAAGAATGCAAACTATTAAAAAGTAGTCTGTATCGAACTAGTAAGACTACGTTCACAGTACTAAGCTTTTATTTCTATAGAGGTTTCCATGATCACGTATTCTTTTGTCTTTTTCACGGGTTAAAAGACAATAACAATCAAAGTATAACATAAGTATCTATTGGTAAATACATACCTGAAGGGGTCGGTACAGCTTTCTCCATCTAGCACGTCTGTGCATGCATCTTGATCTCTGCGTGTGTATTAAATAGAAAGGAAAAATTACCACGTGAAGATTATTTAAAATTGGTCAATTATTGTAAAAGAAACCACTGACATTTTTTTGTATTATTGGTTCATCTTTTTAACAAGCCTGGGTTAATTCAAATGTTCATGTTTCACTAGTGGAGTTGAAACTCTTCGCCGTTCCATAGCACCATCGTGTTTACGGAGTGAAGAGTTCGCTGTTAATCTCTGAACGAATGAATCAATTTCCACAGACGTGCATATAACTATACTTGTATAGGTTTGTTGATTTATTCAAATTAGAATATTGTGATACATAAATGACAGGTCAATTACTTAATTCACGGGATAGCAGTTATCTGGTGGTTAGCTTATGTAATAAAACTATAATAGAACTGTGAAAATGTGTGTATGTGACTTGAAATTATAATCTGTAAAATATGAGTTTTGGATGATAAAATTGAGAATTGGATGATGTCTATCAAATAGTGAATATCATCAATTGATTCTTAACATTAATCTTTCATATTATAGCCTCATTTTTTTAAGCCACGGAGACAGCATGTCACATTTCTGTTCCACTTTTGTAACTTGATGCTCATTTCAAATGCAATTATTTCAATTATGTTAATATAAACAATCAGTCCAATCCTTTTGTTACAACGCAAATAGTCATAGAAAATAATTTCAAACACCAAGTAATAGTTGGTATTATTTTGAGAACGTACGTGCTGTCAGACTTTTTTCTTTTCTGTAGTATCGTATTCAGCGTTTCTGTCAATCTGCCCACCATCATCTTGAAATCAAAGTCTGATTTAGCGTGTCTGAAGATGACCAAAAAAAATATTTATAAGAAATTATGTAAAATTATTATACATTACCGAATTTCAAAGCTTTATTCCGGAGTACTTGATATCAACGTACTCCGGTTTAGTTCGTATTATTCAGTCTTTAGTTGTGCTTTTGTATATTGTTGGGTTTTGTTTTTCTTTGATCGTTTTCCGTTGTTTGTTACGGCATTTCTTAATTGTTTTCTAGTAATGTGCTTAAATATCCCTTTGGTATCTTTCGTTCCTATTTTACAACTTAAATTACTGTTTTAAGCTTAATATAACAGCATTTATCAAATGAAAAATTTTAATGTAAATTATAAGACATTATAATTTTAATGCAAATTTTAAGACAAGTGTTATTTTCCTGTAAAATGTAATAAGTATCTGTTTGTTTTTTTAATTTGGTTATTATTCATTCTAGCACATTAAGTCAATACTGATGATTTACATTGGACGTTGATAAATATTTTGAAAGGTTATTCTCCGCGTTCTTCAAATCCGTAAATAAGGAAAAAAAACTCCATGTTAAATTCCATTTTTTTTAGTTTTTTTTTTTAGTTTGTGATTTTTCCAAAATAAACCAAAAAGGTTACATTTAGTGCCTTCGAATATACATGTTGTCAATGCTAAAACCCACTTAAAACAAACGTAAAACCTTTCGGAATGTACGAAAAGTATAAAAACATCAAGTGTTTAGGTTTGCATTTGGAAGTATACAGTACCTATGATGTCAGTTTGTTTGAGATGCCAGAGACTGTACAACATTGCGGCGGATTTTATTTTTAATACAAAAACCAAAGCTAAAAAATGTAAATAAACTCATCATAGATACCAGGGCTAAATTTAGTATATATGCCAGACACGCGTTTCGTCTACAAAAGACTTATCAGTGACGCTCGAATCCTAAAAAGTTAAAAAGGCCAAATAAAATACGAAGTTGAAGAGCATTGAAGACCAAAACAACTACTTACCTGTTTTCTGATAGAAATCGTAGATTCTGCTTCAATCGCTGAATAATTCCCAAAGTTTCTTTGTCATACTCAATGACATCCCTAAATACAAATAATAATACATCTATATTTTGAAATTTTTGGTTTGATTCACTATTTGATTGTGAAATAAATTCATTAACTGTGTATTAAAGAAGGATCTTTCCCGTAAAATAATAACCGATTGTTAAAAAGGGTCTCAAAGATATTGACCTCTTTTTCCCTAACGTTTTTAACAATCAAAACCATATGATTCATTTATAAAACAGTTGCCAAAGATATTGGCATCGAGCATCGTCTATTATACTACTGCTGGGTTTTTTTAAGAGTTAAGAGGCAATAACAAGCTGAAATGCGCATCTAGTGCAGTCGAATTATTATCGTCTTGTCAGAGATGGTGGGATACTCTGATGACACTCTAAGCAATGTCAAACTATATGTGCAATGTCAATATGGGTATTAGCAGCGATGAAGAAATGCAACATTGACATTCTAATGTGTAATTAGACAGATAAAAAAATGATTGCTGTTATCACAAAATCTGGCTCCTGTACATATATTCCGTACCCATTTGGTTCACACATCGTTGTAAATAAAATGGAATGTGAACGTACTGTCAGACAAGTGAAAGGTTTAGCGCTATAAAACCAGGCTCAATCCACCATTGTCTACATTTGAAAATGCCTGTACCAAGTCAGGAATATGACAGTTGTTGTCAATTCGTATGGTGTGTTTTATCATTTGATTTTGCCATTTGATGAGGGACTTTCCGTTTTGAATTTTCCTCGGAGTTTAGTATTTGTGTGATTTTACATTTTTCATCTACCGTTGCAATATCAGGATATGCGATTGGTGAACTTGTTCATTCCTTGAACGTGTATGGAAAGCATCAACAAATTAAAGAACTATGTGATAACATTTTAAGCTTTTAAAGAAAGTTGGACTGACTAATACAATGGTATAAATAATGTACAAATATTAGACAGAACTGTAGAGAAATATTGACGAAAACTTAAATAAGTCTAAGATGTTCTGAACTTATACAAATATGTGTGTTAGCTTGGGGAAGGGACCAAAGTAATAGTCATACACAGGACAGTTTTTTTGTCAACAATTGACACAAACACAGTATACATACCTATCCGAAAGTATGTTAAGGTATGTCTCAACGTTCGTTATACTTTCATTCAAAAATAGTTCTTCTGTTGAAGGCGCATCATTTCTACAAAAAATAATCAATGTGTTATTAATGGATATAGAATCAAAACAAGTTTCAGATTGATCTCCAATTGTCATGAATGTTGGTACAATGTATAAATAATACAGATGATTATAGTAAGATGTTAATGAGGTGTAATTGGTAAAATTAGTTAATTTTTTTACCACAGTTTTAAAGCTAGTTCTAAATCATTTAACGACATGATTAGCATAAGTCATCGGACTCAAATCTGTTGAGAAGATAGTTTAGTAATGGTTTAATCAAGTGGTTTTTTTTTTTCTTTTGAACGAGACTCAACTAATCTAACGTTAGGTGTAAAGTATGAAACCTTATTACATCTGGTAGAACTTTCTGTTATTATCTAAAAGGTCCTTATTAATTTATGTGTAATGCCATTTTCACGACTTTTTCTATTGGTGAGAAGACGGAATACTCGGAATGAACCACTGACTTTTGGTAGGAAAACTAACAAGCCTGTTCATTTAAGATTAAAGCCAAGCGCACCTGCCATAAACAGGATTCGAACAAATACCTTCAGTGTTAACAGGCTAGTGATACAGTAGTTCGACTAATAAGAAAAGTCGACACCGAAGCAGCATTTAATTTCGGTATAGTATTCAACATCCTGCTTTAACTGACACATTTTCCTCGTCCTAAAATAGACCTATTCTTGCAATAAAACCTGAGTATTCTGAAACCCTGCTTAATCAATCTTTCCTGGTTCCAGTGTGTCGCATTAGACAAGTTCCACTGAACTAGTATCTATAATGTAAAATATACTATTTCTGGAATCGTTTCATTCACTTGAAAAGATTGTCGATTTTGCACGCCTCTTTAACAGTTTCAAGTACTTGCATAGTCTTCATTCTGCAGGGTAATTAACAAATAAGTTTTATTCTGTAACTTACATCATCTGAATGAAGAAAATGAGCGGACAACACTACGACCAAAAACTGATGAAGAGTTGTACTCGTTGTTCTATGAATTAGATATACCTACTTTTTAAGGACACTCTCCCTCATTTCTGCCAATTTTTGAATCATCTGGTCTGTCTGTGCTCTATTCAAAACGTCCATTGCTAGAGATAAATAAATAAACTTATCATAGATACCAGGATTGGTATGTTGTATGTGCAACAGACGCGCGTTATGTCTACCAATAACTGATCAATGACGTTCGATTCGAAAAAAGGGAAAAAGGACAAATAAAGTTCGAAGTTGAAGAGCATTGGGGATTTTAAGGTAGAGAAGCCGTTGTTTTTCAAATATTCAACTTTTGTAAAGTGTTACGGAGTTTTATGCGGATGGCAGCTGATGGATCCATTTCTATCTCAAACAAAATATATTATCATGTGATTACCAAAATATGTCCTGACTTTTTAATTATTTGATTATCTAGACATGTAAATAAACTCATCATAGATACCAGGACTAAATTTAGTATATACGCCAGACGCAATTTGGATTACTTGATTATTATGTTTAAAAATAAATATTTATGATTATGTGATAATAATGACAATTTATTTTTGAATATAAAATAACTTGACACCTGAGGGGCCTCTGTACTCCTTGAAACAGCTTTGTAATTTTAAATCGCGTACCGACTCTATATAGCAACAGCGGAAACTATATGCCCATCAACTCACCATTTTAACTGCATGCCTTCATTTTGAACAATACTGGTTGATTATTGGTTAATCAACATCCATTTGCACATTTGTCATGCATATTTAGAACAGTAGTAGATTAACAATAACATAATCGGTAAACATTGTAAATGACGCCGTCTGGGATGGTGGTCGAAGAATTTGGACTGCCACTAGAAAATGCGGAATATATAGTTGATAGGGACAGACATTTTGCCTTAAGAAGACCACATTAGGACCCTCAATGAGTTGTTTCATGGTACTCTCTCTACATGATTCATTGGATTTAACAGCCCCGTTTGGACCGGACATAGCTGCAGCGTGATACACCCCGATCAACCAAACAGACGCCCAACTTTATTAAAGGTTTTGCTGCCAATCGGAAGGAGACCTGTAGCTACCATATTTTCATTTTCCATTCACCCTTGGAACTAGAAGTGAGTTTAAAGATAATAATGTGTTTCGTAAAGTCTAAAGATTATAAGCCTGTGAATGACCGGAAAATATTTGAATGTATAATTTAAGGAAATATCATCACGAATGCTATGGCCAAATTTAGAAGAGTCTTGAACAAATCTTGAAAAATTAATGTTAAAAGTATAAATCGAGGGATGAGCTAGATGTTATGTTAACGACGAGCTTTTACAAATATGTGACTTGTTTTATTTTTGAATTCTTTATACTAGGGGGGGTTGTTAAAGTAAATTTGATT
This sequence comes from Mytilus trossulus, assembly GCF_036588685.1. Classification (NCBI taxonomy): domain Eukaryota; kingdom Metazoa; phylum Mollusca; class Bivalvia; order Mytilida; family Mytilidae; genus Mytilus; species Mytilus trossulus. The sequence continues at coordinate 5,723,113 of NW_026963295.1, forward strand.
CTTTCGTTTCGCATCAAGAAAACGAGATTGCAACACTAATATCTACTTTTAAATTCTGGATTCACGTTATAAGAACTATTTTCTCATTTTTATTTCAAAATTCTACAGTTAGTTCTTTAATTTTATTTTACAATTTTGAAAGACAAAGTTATGTGTTATATATATATCATATCTTACAAAATCTAAAAGTTTTGTAAGACCATGCACCTGTAGCTTAGAAAACAAAACCAAATACGTTGCTATGTTTTATCATATTTTTGCCTAACACTTGATTTTATCAAAATATTAAGAATAGCCTTTGAATTAAATCCCCATCTACCGTAAATCAAACTTTATTAATATTTCTTTGCAGAATAAATTATAACGATGACCTAATTTATTTTTCCATTTATAATTAGAACAAGGTTGTTAACTTCCTTGACAATATAATTGGACTTTGACCTTGGAAAATATCGTTTGCTAAAATAAGGTTTATTATAGTTTAATTAGACAGTGATGACCATCTGATATTACGTTTTGTATTAAAGGCCATGCCATTGTGAATTAATATGTTTTATGTAAATACTGCCAAGTTTTGACACTTCATAATTGTTCATGTTGTTATGTTATGAAAATGCTTTAATAATTAAAGTACATTAAAAATATTATTCAATAATTATAACTGGAATTTATTCAAACATTATCTTAATCGTTTACAATTAGATAATTGATCAGAGTTCTGTTTGTAAACATTTGTTAAGTTTGTAAAAATACTGAAATTTAAAAAAAACAAATCATCGAATTGACTAATTCTGTTTTATGCAATTTGTATAAAAAGGATATCATAAAGATGCATATGACAAGAGTATGAAAAACTAATGGTTCGGTAGAAATAATTAATTTTTCAAAAACCAGGTGAGAAAGTTTTCGTGTCTTCGGAACTGTTTTTTTAAGTGAAACTACGTTAGGTATGATTGTACTCACTCTGTATTTCAGATAGTAATTAAATTGATTGATTTTTTTGGTCAAAATGGGAGGGGAACAAGTTGTTCTTAAAAAAGTTTTTCTTTTGACAAATCCAGATCCCAAAACTGTGAAGTGAAACAGTTGAAGCAGATAAAAGCAGTGTGTTTTCAAATGAATGTTTTTGTTTGTTTGCTTTCAGTAGCAAATAGTTAATAGATATAGGAAGATGTGGTGTGAATGAATGCCAATGAGACAACTCTCCATCCAAATAACAATTTAAAAATTAAACCATTATAGGTTAAAGTACGGCCTTCAACACGGAGCCTTGGCTCACACCGAACAACAAGCTATAAAGGGCCCCAAAAGTACTAGTGTAAAACCATTCAAACGGGAAAACCAACGGTCTAATCTATATAAACAAAACGAGAAACGAGAAACACGTATATATTACATAAACAAACGACAACTACTGTATGCATTTTTAAGACAAAAAAAGGTTGTATGCGGCACTCATGGGCATAAAGTTTTCTGGTCTGTGCGTCCGTCTGATTGTTCGTCCTTCTGTTCGTTCGTCTGTCCCGCTTCAGGTTGAACGCTTTGGTCGAGGTAGTTTTTGATGAAGTTGATTTCCAATCAAGTTGAAACGTAGTACACATATTACCTATGATATGATATTTCTATTTTAAATGCTAAATAAGAGTTTAGACCCAATTTCACGGTCTACAGAACATAAAAAGTGATAGTACGGATGCGGCATCCGTGTACAAGGGACACATTCTTGTTGATTATGTATATGGGTTATATCTGCATTTGGTTAATCTCGAACTGTACTTTGAATCTTTTACAAACATAGTAAGAAAAAAGTAAAAACACAAAAATACTGAACTCCGAGGAAAATTCAAAAAGGAAAATCAAAAATCAAATGTCAAAATCAAAAGTCCAAACACATCAAACGAATGGATAACAACTGTCATATTCCTGACTTGGTACAGGCATTTTCTAATGTAGAAAATTGTGGATTAAACCTGGTTTTATAGCTAGCTAAACCTCTCACTTGTATGACAGTCGCATCAAATTCCATTACATTGTCAACGATGTATGAACAAAACAAACATACTCAAAGAGTAAAAATGTCAAAAATAGGGGTACAGCAGTCAATATTGTGCTATCATCTTAATATCACTATAAAAACAACAAATGTAACTAAGAATCACAAAAAGGCATACATCGAATTTAACATACTCATTTTGCTTTTCTTGTACCACTTAATTTATGTATATAAAGTCTACCCGTAAAGGAAAGAAGGTTTTCATTGCTGGTGTAAAAATGCGCGTTTGATATTCGCACAGGTAGACATAAAAATAATTTTGTCATTCAAAGTATGAAGGCATACATACTTGCATCGCTATAAAAACAACAAATGTAACGAAGAAGCACAAAAAGGCATACATCAAATTTAACATACTCATTTTGCTTTTCTTATACCACTTAATTTATCTATATAAAGTCTACCCGTAAAGGAAAGAAGGTTTTCATTGCTGGTGTAAAATTGCGCGTTTGAAATTCGCACAGGTAGACATAAAAATAATTTTGTCGTTTAAAGTATGAAGGCATACATACATGCATAGTCCTGTAAAGTTGATATAGCAAACAACAGACTCAACAGTAAGTGTAACAATAATAAATAAAATAATGTGTGGTTCAAAGTATGACGGGATACATACGTACAGTTTCACGTCAAATGTATAACATAAAAAACAGACTTAACAGAAAAAGTATTATAATTGAATAAAATAATTCTGTCATTCTATAAGAAACGAAGATGTCAATGTGAGATGTGTTAGTTCATTGCGAACCCGTCTGTTGTTGAATGTAAAGTGTTTCATCAGAAAAGTTAATGAAAGTGCTAAAAATCCGGGTTTCTACAAATGTGCTTGAAAAGCATAAACCAGATTTTACGCCTATGAATGTATTAGTAAGAATCAGTAAAAATATTGTGTAAGAGTTCTATCATCAAAACATTTGAAAAATAACACTTAATTGTCAAGTTCTGTGCTTGTATAAATTTGGAAAATTCAGTAAAAAAAAAATTATTATTGCAACTCAACTCTTATATTGCAAGATTTAACGTTCAGTAATTATCATAAAAAAACTGCTCTGTTGTTTGAAGCTCTCAATGTTTTTTATAAAACAATGTGTCTTAAGTCAGGAGCCTCTAATACAATGGTTGTGGTTTGTAGATGTGTTATTAAATGTTTGGTTTTTGTTCTTGTTTTTTCCCATACATTAGGCCTTTAGTCTTCTCGTTTACATTGTTTTACGTTTGTCATTTTGGAACCTCCTTTCATAGCTGACTATGCGGTATGGGTTTTGAAGGCCCTACGGTGACCAGCTGTTAATGTCCATGTCATTTGGTCTCCTGTGAATAGATGTCTAATTAGCATTCGCACCACATCTTTTTTTTAAATAAAATAATGTCATGCACTTTTGCCTTTTGTTTTAAACTTTTTACTTCTCATCTACAATAGTATGATCTTGCTTCAGAAACAGTTCGTATTTTCAGTTCGAATTCATATTTCACATTTCTTATACAAATAGATCAGCTTTTATAAAAGCAAAAAAGACCAAAAAATTGCAATAGATGAAACCGTATAAAAGCACATAAATATTAAAAAAACACATCATATTAGGTTACTTTAAAACCAGAATTACCTGTTTTCCTTGATGTTGAATCTTTGATAGTTTCGGGCTTTCTGATCAAAAATGGACTGTGCGCTTTGTTGGATTCATCGTTATTAGTAATTAGTTATGTTGTTTGTATTATTAAATGATATAGTAATGATCGAGATAAATTAACGATAAGATTCGAGGAAATAGGCTATTTACGGATGTTTATATAGGTTACATGTAGCAGTATATCTGTTTAAAACACAATACGTGTAGTGTAATTATTAAAATCAAGATAAACATCTTGTGGGGAAACAAGGTCAGATTTAAAATAGTGCATGAATTCAAAATAGTATCATTACTAAATATTAGGAACTTTAAACTACTATCATACAAGTGGGAGATTTAGTCTAACTATTAAATAATTTTTGATCCACCATTTTCCTCGCAAAATGCATGTACCAAGTTAGGAATGTGACGGATGTTAATCACTCATTCTTTTATTTTATAACGTTTGAGGTCATCAGATTGTTTTCATGAATTTCTTTAGTTTTAAATCCTTGATTTCAGTTTTTTTTGCTATACCATTGAAATTTTATTGAGGAATTAATGGTTCTTCACTCGATCAAAAAGTATATCTGACGAGTGTTATTGTTTTATTGGTACAAGACACTACGCTATCTACTAAATTAGTGATGAAAATTGCAAATGAAAAACTCTTAGAATTAGACAATCAGGAGTGGAAAAAAGATTTATTCAATGACAAAGCCAACGAGATAAACGGCAATAAACTGCGCACATGCAGACTCTACAAAAACAATGTATCTGTGGAACCATATGTTCAGCAAAATTTACCGAAATCGCAAAGAAGATTAATGGCTATGTTCCGCGCGGGCTCGCTACCGTTAGCGCTTGAAACAGGACGTTACTCCAGGCCGCCAGTACCAGTTAAAAACAGACTTTGTCAATTCTGTAATTTAAGCGAAGTTGAAACCGAAAAACATTTTCTAATGAAATGTGACTTGTACAGTGATTTAAGATTTGACATTTTTTATGAAGCTTCAAAACATATTGTTAACTTTCAAAATATTAGTATGGACGAAAAAGTTATTGAAATTATGAATTGTGATACGATTCAAAAACTATTATGTAAACAACTGCATAAATTTTTCACTCGAAGGAAACTGTATGTAGATATCTGATCGAAAACTTTGGTAAACAACTTTTATCGAAGAATTTTTATTCAAAAGTAAACAACATATTTTTATTAACTTATTGATCTTGTTTAGTATTTAAATTACTTGTCTATGAATTTTTATCATGAAAATACTCTGTCAATCACATATTTTTAATATTTTACTCTTTTTTTTTAAATTTTGTTCTAAACCTGAAAGGTTTTTTTTTTACCCAGTATTTTAAAAAGAATATTGATGAAACAATTCAATGAAATGAAAATGGTTATTAGTATACATGTTTATAACTTTGTAATATATTTTTACAGTGTCTCATAAGTCAATTTGTTTGGCTGGGTGTTGATTATTTTAAATATTGTATATGTTTTACTGTATGTTGTTCAGATGTTAATCAATACGTGACACTTTAATAAAATATTTTTTTTATTCTTTATGAGTTTATGATTTTGAAAGAAATACTAAATGAACAAGTAAAACATGTTGAGGATTCCTAATATTCCTTTTCATGATTTGATATTATTATAGTTCGTGAATATTTCTTCATGTTTTACGGTGAAAGCTATAATATAATTATTCAAACTGTGCATTTTTTTTTTAATTTCTGATATTAACTCGAATATTCAAACTTCCATACATGATGGTTGGATTAGGGAGCTACCATTTAATGTTTAGTGGGCTAGCAGGGATATGTATGATATCATGTATTTAAATATCTCAACAGGGATACTAGTACACAAAATGTATGTATGGAATCATATATCTGGTTACATAAGTCAGCATGGGTATGTAGGAGTTTATCTATCCAGTGTAGAAGGATATCGTAAAAAAAAGATATCTTCGTTTGTGTTCAACTTGAACGATTTTTCTTTTTCTATATGTATTACAAGTTAGAAGTTTAGCGCTATAAAACCACGTTCAATCTACCATTTTCTACATTTGAAAAGGCCTGTACCAAGTCAAGAATATGACATTTGTTGTTTATTCGTTTGATGTGTTTTATGATTTGATTTTGTCATTTGATTTTCCATTTTGAATTTTCCTCGGGGTTCAGTATTTTTGTGATTTTACTTTTTTCAATGTATTTGTTAAAAACAATCGTTTTCTTGATTTTCGAGGTTCAGTTCTTATTTAAGAAAAACAAACGAAATCCATTTAAAAATTTAAGAAAGTTTAATAGGCAAATATTTGTTTATAGATATAGGAAGATGTGGTGTGAGTCCCAATGAGACAACTCTCCATCCAAATAACAATTTAAAAATTAAACCATTATAGGTTAAAGTACGGCCTTCAACACGGAGCCTTGGCTCACACCGAACAACAAGCTATAAAGGGCCCCAAAATTACTAGTGTAAAACCATTCAAACGGGAAAACCAACGGTCTAATCTATATAAACAAAACGAGAAACGAGAAACACGTATATATTACATAAACAAACGACAACTACTGTACATCAGATTCCTGACTTAGGACAGGTGCAAACATTTGCAGCGGGATTAAACGTTTTAATGGGTCCAAACCTTCTCCCTTTTTCTGAAACAATAGCATAACATCACAACATATAAAAACATACGATAAAATATCAATTAGCAGACTTAACTCAATCAAAAAACGTATTATTACACAAAGAACGAATAAATTTGATCTGCGATATCCGATTTCTATTGGAAATATAAAAAAGGGAATGTGTATGATTGCCAATGAGTCAACTTTCCACAAGAGATCAAAATGACACAAAAATTAAGAATTATAGGTCACCGAACGGCCTTCACAACGACTAAAACCCATACCGCATAGTTAAATGTAAAAGGCATGAAGTTAAACAAGTGAAACAACTCAAACGAGAAAACAAACACAATTCATCAGTTTGTGGCCACTTTATCTAAGGAAAGAAAGCCCAGTTTGTACCATCCATTAAGATATATACATCGGATAAAAACAAACAAAAATATCGTGGAAAAAAACTAAATCAAAACTTTAACAAACATTAGGCTTAAGAGCCTGTGTTGATCGCCTGCATCGTTAACAATGGACTTTATTTAATCATCATTAAACCTTTACTGACAATTTTAGCCATTTTGATATTCTTATAGATCCTATTCTTGTAATAATTTTTCCTTTTCAAAATTTGTATTTATCTATTATGGCTTTCGAGATAATAAGCAAATTTTAAACATTTGGATAAGATTTTAAAATTATCATGTAACTTAAAGGGCAATAACGATTCGATAGAAGATTTTGGCTTTTTGCAGAATTGTAAATTTTAAATGTTATTTTGGATGATCTGTTTCTATGTGTCTATTACAGTTTTCAAGTTATTATTAAAACATTTGCAATAACATCAATAGGTAGTCGAATAACGATTTCGGTCATGTCTGACCACTTTGAAGACATTGTCTGGTGGGTAAACTTCGTTTCTTAGAGTACTAATTTATATCAAAATTGAAAATATATTAAGCAAAATCGCATGTCATGTTGATAATTTTCGCGATTAAACATCCGTACGTCAAATCCGGTTGCATACGAAAGGAGGTCGAGAAAAAAGTATTCCCTTGAATTTGAAGCATAATTTGTTTCTTATTTGGTTTTACTATATAGATTACTTTGGGAACATGTGGTAACATGGTTACTAAAATTTGAACAAAGAAAAAAATTAAAGGGTGCAATAGTGATGTAAATTTTCTTATTTGAAATGAAATGTTAATATGTGGATTTTTGCCAGACTCTGTAGTAATTGACAGGATAACTTTAGGGAAAACGGTAGTATTACATTTTCCCAGCATTAGGTTGGCCTTTTGTGTACCCAAGACAGGTGAAGGAAGTCAACTTAGGAGGGCTGTGATTGGATGTAAGGGTACAATATATATTTTTTTTATTATCTATGAATAACTGCAGTGTGTAAATTTACAATATAAATTTTAAAACTTTTTGAAATATTTTCTAGAGATTTATTTGAAAATGCTTCCAAAATTTCATAAATTTGGTGTAAAATGACGGTGGGCATGGATAACATAAACAAGCTACATTGGAATTTGGTCATGATACTTTTTGGCTTCAAAGTACTAAAACCACTCATTACTGTCTTATCCAGGTTTTTATAATAAAAACTGGTAATTTTAAAAATGTTAGTATTGTCGCCTATAGCAGAATAAATAGTACCGTTTTCCCTTTACTCAATTATTTTTGTTAAAGTATAAAGTGTAATAGGGGAAACAAAAGCGGTAGTACTTGTTATGTTCAAATGGTAACGTAAACAAGCATTTTCACTATGCAATTGAAGAGGGGATTGTCACTAAAAATGTATATTTGTGGGAGAAAAAAAAAACAGCTAAAATTTGATAACATCAGAAAAGCCGAGAAATTTACATTAGAGGTATAGAACCACTGATATAGGCCCGGTCGGAAAGATATGAAATTATGATAGGACGGCTCATTTGGCCTGTTGTTCAGATCAGAAGTTCCTGTTTATGTTTATGTTAATTTTTTTCAGGACAAGTCAGGATAATAATATCGATAAGGTACAGTTTTGACATTAAATAAATGCCATTGTATTTGAACTTAAGAAAAGGTTGCCATCAGTGCTTTAAATTGCAAAATTTAACATAAAAGGCAATAGAGCTACCATTTAGTGTTTTATACATTATGTACCTGAAATATTTCCATTTTTATTCAAATATGGGGAAAATTCATTAATATCTGAAAATTTTTGTGATTTATTATCTCCCTTTCAAAATCGTCTAAACTTAGCTTGGGATACAAACATCGACCTGATCAATTATGACACTAATCAATATTCAACGACTATCTCATATGTTCTAAAACATCAGAAGCTCAACGAAGAGATGCGATATGACACTTATCAATTGTTGACACCTTAGACCTTAAATACAAAGATTTGATGTAAGATTGTCAGAACGAACATTTCATCTGAAGAAGAAAGTCGAAAATAAAGCTGAGATCTTCCCGGGTACTTACTAAGTGCTAATGATAAATGTACATTAGCACTAGTCTGTGCTTGGAGAGGGGACTGGCAATTTGCATCTTAGAGGAAGAAGAAAAAACAGATGAAAATTTGATAACATCAGAGAAGCCGAGAAAATTACATTGAGATCTTTCCAGGTACTTGTTATGTGCTTATGAAAATACAACATTAGCACTAGCCTGTGCTTGGAGAGAGATCAAAGGTTTAGCATCACAACAATAAGAGATACTGGAAAAGAAAAGCGAGACGAAGACGAAGACTAAGTCGACAGATTTACAGATCAATCTGATATCTTCCCAAGTACTTGTTATGTGCAAATGATAAACAAGCATTAACACTAGCCTGTGCTTGGAGAGGAGTCGGAAATAACTTCACCACAGAAATACAGAAGAACTCAAAAGGTACCACCTATGTCCAAAATGTTTCCAGGTACTTGTTATGTGCTCATAATCGATACACATTAGCACTAGCTTGTGCTTGGAAGGATTACGGAAAATTACCGACAAACATAAGGCAGAAATACATGTATAAAGCAACGATTCATTTTCCCAGGGACACGCTGTGTGCAACTTTCTTTAACATAGTAGCACTAGCTTGTGCTTGGAAAAATGGGCTTTACTTCGTCATAAGGAAGTTACAGATTGATACAAGAAAATGAACGTGAACTAGTCTGCATTGGGACAAACGTGTGCAAATAGTAACGAAAAAATATATCATTTGTTAAAATTTCAATATACAAAAATAAACGTAAATAAATTCATTAATATCTGAAAATTTTTGTGATTTATTATCTCCCTTTCAAAATCGTCTAAACTTACCTTGGGATACAAACATCGACCTGATCAATTATGACACTAATCAATATTCAACGACTATCTCATATGTTCTAAAACATCAGAAGCTCAACGAAGAGATGCGATATGACACTTATCAATTGTTGACACCTTAGACCTTAAATACAAAGATTTGATGTAAGATTGTCAGAACGAACATTTCATCTGAAGAAGAAAGTCGAAAATAAAGCTGAGATCTTCCCGGGTACTTACTAAGTGCTAATGATAAATGTACATTAGCACTAGTCTGTGCTTGGAGAGGGGACTGGCAATTTGCATCTTAGAGGAAGAAGAAAAAACAGATGAAAATTTGATAACATCAGAGAAGCCGAGAAAATTACATTGAGATCTTTCCAGGTACTTGTTATGTGCTTATGAAAATACAACATTAGCACTAGCCTGTGCTTGGAGAGAGATCAAAGGTTTAGCATCACAACAATAAGAGATACTGGAAAAGAAAAGCGAGACGAAGACGAAGACTAAGTCGACAGATTTACAGATCAATCTGATATCTTCCCAAGTACTTGTTATGTGCAAATGATAAACAAGCATTAGCAGTAGCCTGTGCTTGGAGAGGAGTCGGAAATAACTTCACCACAGAAATACAGAAGAACTCAAAAGGTACCACCTATGTCCAAAATGTTTCCAGGTACTTGTTATGTGCTCATAATCGATACACATTAGCACTAGCTTGTGCTTGGAAGGATTACGGAAAATTACCGACAAACATAAGGCAGAAATACATGTATAAAGCAACGATTCATTTTCCCAGGGACACGCTGTGTGCAACTTTCTTTAACATAGTAGCACTAGCTTGTGCTTGGAAAAATGGGCTTTACTTCGTCATAAGGAAGTTACAGATTGATACAAGAAAATGAACGTGAACTAGTCTGCATTGGGACAAACGTGTGCAAATAGTAACGAAAAAATATATCATTTGTTAAAATTTCAATATACAAAAATAAACGTAAATAAATTCATTAATATCTGAAAATTTTTGTGATTTATTATCTCCCTTTCAAAATCGTCTAAACTTACCTTGGGATACAAACATCGACCTGATCAATTATGACACTAATCAATATTCAACGACTATCTCATATGTTCTAAAACATCAGAAGCTCAACGAAGAGATGCGATATGACACTTATCAATTGTTGACACCTTAGACCTTAAATACAAAGATTTGATGTAAGATTGTCAGAACGAACATTTCATCTGAAGAAGAAAGTCGAAAATAAAGCTGAGATCTTCCCGGGTACTTACTAAGTGCTAATGATAAATGTACATTAGCACTAGTCTGTGCTTGGAGAGGGGACTGGCAATTTGCATCTTAGAGGAAGAAGAAAAAACAGATGAAAATTTGATAACATCAGAGAAGCCGAGAAAATTACATTGAGATCTTTCCAGGTACTTGTTATGTGCTTATGAAAATACAACATTAGCACTAGCCTGTGCTTGGAGAGAGATCAAAGGTTTAGCATCACAACAATAAGAGATACTGGAAAAGAAAAGCGAGACGAAGACGAAGACTAAGTCGACAGATTTACAGATCAATCTGATATCTTCCCAAGTACTTGTTATGTGCAAATGATAAACAAGCATTAGCACTAGCCTGTGCTTGGAGAGGAGTCGGAAATAACTTCACCACAGAAATACAGAAGAACTCAAAAGGTACCACCTATGTCCAAAATGTTTCCAGGTACTTGTTATGTGCTCATAATCGATACACATTAGCACTAGCTTGTGCTTGGAAGGATTACGGAAAATTACCGACAAACATAAGGCAGAAATACATGTATAAAGCAACGATTCATTTTCCCAGGGACACGCTGTGTGCAACTTTCTTTAACATAGTAGCACTAGCTTGTGCTTGGAAAAATGGGCTTTACTTCGTCATAAGGAAGTTACAGATTGATACAAGAAAATGAACGTGAACTAGTCTGCATTGGGACAAACGTGTGCAAATAGTAACGAAAAAATATATCATTTGTTAAAATTTCAATATACAAAAATAAACGTAAATAAATTCATTAATATCTGAAAATTTTTGTGATTTATTATCTCCCTTTCAAAATCGTCTAAACTTACCTTGGGATACAAACATCGACCTGATCAATTATGACACTAATCAATATTCAACGACTATCTCATATGTTCTAAAACATCAGAAGCTCAACGAAGAGATGCGATATGACACTTATCAATTGTTGACACCTTAGACCTTAAATACAAAGATTTGATGTAAGATTGTCAGAACGAACATTTCATCTGAAGAAGAAAGTCGAAAATAAAGCTGAGATCTTCCCGGGTACTTACTAAGTGCTAATGATAAATGTACATTAGCACTAGTCTGTGCTTGGAGAGGGGACTGGCAATTTGCATCTTAGAGGAAGAAGAAAAAACAGATGAAAATTTGATAACATCAGAGAAGCCGAGAAAATTACATTGAGATCTTTCCAGGTACTTGTTATGTGCTTATGAAAATACAACATTAGCACTAGCCTGTGCTTGGAGAGAGATCAAAGGTTTAGCATCACAACAATAAGAGATACTGGAAAAGAAAAGCGAGACGAAGACGAAGACTAAGTCGACAGATTGACAGATCAATCTGATATCTTCCCAAGTACTTGTTATGTGCAAATGATAAACAAGCATTAGCACTAGCCTGTGCTTGGAGAGGAGTCGGAAATAACTTCACCACAGAAATACAGAAGAACTCAAAAGGTACCACCTATGTCCAAAATGTTTCCAGGTACTTGTTATGTGCTCATAATCGATACACATTAGCACTAGCTTGTGCTTGGAAGGATTACGGAAAATTACCGACAAACATAAGGCAGAAATACATGTATAAAGCAACGATTCATTTTCCCAGGGACACGCTGTGTGCAACTTTCTTTAACATAGTAGCACTAGCTTGTGCTTGGAAAAATGGGCTTTACTTCGTCATAAGGAAGTTACAGATTGATACAAGAAAATGAACGTGAACTAGTCTGCATTGGGACAAACGTGTGCAAATAGTAACGAAAAAATATATCATTTGTTAAAATTTCAATATACAAAAATAAACGTAAATAAATTCATTAATATCTGAAAATTTTTGTGATTTATTATCTCCCTTTCAAAATCGTCTAAACTTACCTTGGGATACAAACATCGACCTGATCAATTATGACACTAATCAATATTCAACGACTATCTCATATGTTCTAAAACATCAGAAGCTCAACGAAGAGATGCGATATGACACTTATCAATTGTTGACACCTTAGACCTTAAATACAAAGATTTGATGTAAGATTGTCAGAACGAACATTTCATCTGAAGAAGAAAGTCGAAAATAAAGCTGAGATCTTCCCGGGTACTTACTAAGTGCTAATGATAAATGTACATTAGCACTAGTCTGTGCTTGGAGAGGGGACTGGCAATTTGCATCTTAGAGGAAGAAGAAAAAACAGATGAAAATTTGATAACATCAGAGAAGCCGAGAAAATTACATTGAGATCTTTCCAGGTACTTGTTATGTGCTTATGAAAATACAACATTAGCACTAGCCTGTGCTTGGAGAGAGATCAAAGGTTTAGCATCACAACAATAAGAGATACTGGAAAAGAAAAGCGAGACGAAGACGAAGACTAAGTCGACAGATTTACAGATCAATCTGATATCTTCCCAAGTACTTGTTATGTGCAAATGATAAACAAGCATTAGCACTAGCCTGTGCTTGGAGAGGAGTCGGAAATAACTTCACCACAGAAATACAGAAGAACTCAAAAGGTACCACCTATGTCCAAAATGTTTCCAGGTACTTGTTATGTGCTCATAATCGATACACATTAGCACTAGCTTGTGCTTGGAAGGATTACGGAAAATTACCGACAAACATAAGGCAGAAATACATGTATAAAGCAACGATTCATTTTCCCAGGGACACGCTGTGTGCAACTTTCTTTAACATAGTAGCACTAGCTTGTGCTTGGAAAAATGGGCTTTACTTCGTCATAAGGAAGTTACAGATTGATACAAGAAAATGAACGTGAACTAGTCTGCATTGGGACAAACGTGTGCAAATAGTAACGAAAAAATATATCATTTGTTAAAATTTCAATATACAAAAATAAACGTAAATAAATTCATTAATATCTGAAAATTTTTGTGATTTATTATCTCCCTTTCAAAATCGTCTAAACTTACCTTGGGATACAAACATCGACCTGATCAATTATGACACTAATCAATATTCAACGACTATCTCATATGTTCTAAAACATCAGAAGCTCAACGAAGAGATGCGATATGACACTTATCAATTGTTGACACCTTAGACCTTAAATACAAAGATTTGATGTAAGATTGTCAGAACGAACATTTCATCTGAAGAAGAAAGTCGAAAATAAAGCTGAGATCTTCCCGGGTACTTACTAAGTGCTAATGATAAATGTACATTAGCACTAGTCTGTGCTTGGAGAGGGGACTGGCAATTTGCATCTTAGAGGAAGAAGAAAAAACAGATGAAAATTTGATAACATCAGAGAAGCCGAGAAAATTACATTGAGATCTTTCCAGGTACTTGTTATGTGCTTATGAAAATACAACATTAGCACTAGCCTGTGCTTGGAGAGAGATCAAAGGTTTAGCATCACAACAATAAGAGATACTGGAAAAGAAAAGCGAGACGAAGACGAAGACTAAGTCGACAGATTTACAGATCAATCTGATATCTTCCCAAGTACTTGTTATGTGCAAATGATAAACAAGCATTAGCACTAGCCTGTGCTTGGAGAGGAGTCGGAAATAACTTCACCACAGAAATACAGAAGAACTCAAAAGGTACCACCTATGTCCAAAATGTTTCCAGGTACTTGTTATGTGCTCATAATCGATACACATTAGCACTAGCTTGTGCTTGGAAGGATTACGGAAAATTACCGACAAACATAAGGCAGAAATACATGTATAAAGCAACGATTCATTTTCCCAGGGACACGCTGTGTGCAACTTTCTTTAACATAGTAGCACTAGCTTGTGCTTGGAAAAATGGGCTTTACTTCGTCATAAGGAAGTTACAGATTGATACAAGAAAATGAACGTGAACTAGTCTGCATTGGGACAAACGTGTGCAAATAGTAACGAAAAAATATATCATTTGTTAAAATTTCAATATACAAAAATAAACGTAAATAAATTCATTAATATCTGAAAATTTTTGTGATTTATAATCTCCCTTTCAAAATCGTCTAAACTTACCTTGGGATACAAACATCGACCTGATCAATTATGACACTAATCAATATTCAACGACTATCTCATATGTTCTAAAACATCAGAAGCTCAACGAAGAGATGCGATATGACACTTATCAATTGTTGACACCTTAGACCTTAAATACAAAGATTTGATGTAAGATTGTCAGAACGAACATTTCATCTGAAGAAGAAAGTCGAAAATAAAGCTGAGATCTTCCCGGGTACTTACTAAGTGCTAATGATAAATGTACATTAGCACTAGTCTGTGCTTGGAGAGGGGACTGGCAATTTGCATCTTAGAGGAAGAAGAAAAAACAGATGAAAATTTGATAACATCAGAGAAGCCGAGAAAATTACATTGAGATCTTTCCAGGTACTTGTTATGTGCTTATGAAAATACAACATTAGCACTAGCCTGTGCTTGGAGAGAGATCAAAGGTTTAGCATCACAACAATAAGAGATACTGGAAAAGAAAAGCGAGACGAAGACGAAGACTAAGTCGACAGATTTACAGATCAATCTGATATCTTCCCAAGTACTTGTTATGTGCAAATGATAAACAAGCATTAGCACTAGCCTGTGCTTGGAGAGGAGTCGGAAATAACTTCACCACAGAAATACAGAAGAACTCAAAAGGTACCACCTATGTCCAAAATGTTTCCAGGTACTTGTTATGTGCTCATAATCGATACACATTAGCACTAGCTTGTGCTTGGAAGGATTACGGAAAATTACCGACAAACATAAGGCAGAAATACATGTATAAAGCAACGATTCATTTTCCCAGGGACACGCTGTGTGCAACTTTCTTTAACATAGTAGCACTAGCTTGTGCTTGGAAAAATGGGCTTTACTTCGTCATAAGGAAGTTACAGATTGATACAAGAAAATGAACGTGAACTAGTCTGCATTGGGACAAACGTGTGCAAATAGTAACGAAAAAATATATCATTTGTTAAAACTTCAATATACAAAAATAAACGTAAATAAATTCATTAATATCTGAAAATTTTTGTGATTTATTATCTCCCTTTCAAAATCGTCTAAACTTACCTTGGGATACAAACATCGACCTGATCAATTATGACACTAATCAATATTCAACGACTATCTCATATGTTCTAAAACATCAGAAGCTCAACGAAGAGATGCGATATGACACTTATCAATTGTTGACACCTTAGACCTTAAATACAAAGATTTGATGTAAGATTGTCAGAACGAACATTTCATCTGAAGAAGAAAGTCGAAAATAAAGCTGAGATCTTCCCGGGTACTTACTAAGTGCTAATGATAAATGTACATTAGCACTAGTCTGTGCTTGGAGAGGGGACTGGCAATTTGCATCTTAGAGGAAGAAGAAAAAACAGATGAAAATTTGATAACATCAGAGAAGCCGAGAAAATTACATTGAGATCTTTCCAGGTACTTGTTATGTGCTTATGAAAATACAACATTAGCACTAGCCTGTGCTTGGAGAGAGATCAAAGGTTTAGCATCACAACAATAAGAGATACTGGAAAAGAAAAGCGAGACGAAGACGAAGACTAAGTCGACAGATTTACAGATCAATCTGATATCTTCCCAAGTACTTGTTATGTGCAAATGATAAACAAGCATTAGCACTAGCCTGTGCTTGGAGAGGAGTCGGAAATAACTTCACCACAGAAATACAGAAGAACTCAAAAGGTACCACCTATGTCCAAAATGTTTCCAGGTACTTGTTATGTGCTCATAATCGATACACATTAGCACTAGCTTGTGCTTGGAAGGATTACGGAAAATTACCGACAAACATAAGGCAGAAATACATGTATAAAGCAACGATTCATTTTCCCAGGGACACGCTGTGTGCAACTTTCTTTAACATAGTAGCACTAGCTTGTGCTTGGAAAAATGGGCTTTACTTCGTCATAAGGAAGTTACAGATTGATACAAGAAAATGAACGTGAACTAGTCTGCATTGGGACAAACGTGTGCAAATAGTAACGAAAAAATATATCATTTGTTAAAATTTCAATATACAAAAATAAACGTAAATAAATTCATTAATATCTGAAAATTTTTGTGATTTATTATCTCCCTTTCAAAATCGTCTAAACTTACCTTGGGATACAAACATCGACCTGATCAATTATGACACTAATCAATATTCAACGACTATCTCATATGTTCTAAAACATCAGAAGCTCAACGAAGAGATGCGATATGACACTTATCAATTGTTGACACCTTAGACCTTAAATACAAAGATTTGATGTAAGATTGTCAGAACGAACATTTCATCTGAAGAAGAAAGTCGAAAATAAAGCTGAGATCTTCCCGGGTACTTACTAAGTGCTAATGATAAATGTACATTAGCACTAGTCTGTGCTTGGAGAGGGGACTGGCAATTTGCATCTTAGAGGAAGAAGAAAAAACAGATGAAAATTTGATAACATCAGAGAAGCCGAGAAAATTACATTGAGATCTTTCCAGGTACTTGTTATGTGCTTATGAAAATACAACATTAGCACTAGCCTGTGCTTGGAGAGAGATCAAAGGTTTAGCATCACAACAATAAGAGATACTGGAAAAGAAAAGCGAGACGAAGACGAAGACTAAGTCGACAGATTTACAGATCAATCTGATATCTTCCCAAGTACTTGTTATGTGCAAATGATAAACAAGCATTAGCACTAGCCTGTGCTTGGAGAGGAGTCGGAAATAACTTCACCACAGAAATACAGAAGAACTCAAAAGGTACCACCTATGTCCAAAATGTTTCCAGGTACTTGTTATGTGCTCATAATCGATACACATTAGCACTAGCTTGTGCTTGGAAGGATTACGGAAAATTACCGACAAACATAAGGCAGAAATACATGTATAAAGCAACGATTCATTTTCCCAGGGACACGCTGTGTGCAACTTTCTTTAACATAGTAGCACTAGCTTGTGCTTGGAAAAATGGGCTTTACTTCGTCATAAGGAAGTTACAGATTGATACAAGAAAATGAACGTGAACTAGTCTGCATTGGGACAAACGTGTGCAAATAGTAACGAAAAAATATATCATTTGTTAAAATTTCAATATACAAAAATAAACGTAAATAAATTCATTAATATCTGAAAATTTTTGTGATTTATTATCTCCCTTTCAAAATCGTCTAAACTTACCTTGGGATACAAACATCGACCTGATCAATTATGACACTAATCAATATTCAACGACTATCTCATATGTTCTAAAACATCAGAAGCTCAACGAAGAGATGCGATATGACACTTATCAATTGTTGACACCTTAGACCTTAAATACAAAGATTTGATGTAAGATTGTCAGAACGAACATTTCATCTGAAGAAGAAAGTCGAAAATAAAGCTGAGATCTTCCCGGGTACTTACTAAGTGCTAATGATAAATGTACATTAGCACTAGTCTGTGCTTGGAGAGGGGACTGGCAATTTGCATCTTAGAGGAAGAAGAAAAAACAGATGAAAATTTGATAACATCAGAGAAGCCGAGAAAATTACATTGAGATCTTTCCAGGTACTTGTTATGTGCTTATGAAAATACAACATTAGCACTAGCCTGTGCTTGGAGAGAGATCAAAGGTTTAGCATCACAACAATAAGAGATACTGGAAAAGAAAAGCGAGACGAAGACGAAGACTAAGTCGACAGATTTACAGATCAATCTGATATCTTCCCAAGTACTTGTTATGTGCAAATGATAAACAAGCATTAGCACTAGCCTGTGCTTGGAGAGGAGTCGGAAATAACTTCACCACAGAAATACAGAAGAACTCAAAAGGTACCACCTATGTCCAAAATGTTTCCAGGTACTTGTTATGTGCTCATAATCGATACACATTAGCACTAGCTTGTGCTTGGAAGGATTACGGAAAATTACCGACAAACATAAGGCAGAAATACATGTATAAAGCAACGATTCATTTTCCCAGGGACACGCTGTGTGCAACTTTCTTTAACATAGTAGCACTAGCTTGTGCTTGGAAAAATGGGCTTTACTTCGTCATAAGGAAGTTACAGATTGATACAAGAAAATGAACGTGAACTAGTCTGCATTGGGACAAACGTGTGCAAATAGTAACGAAAAAATATATCATTTGTTAAAATTTCAATATACAAAAATAAACGTAAATAAATTCATTAATATCTGAAAATTTTTGTGATTTATTATCTCCCTTTCAAAATCGTCTAAACTTAGCTTGGGATACAAACATCGACCTGATCAATTATGACACTAATCAATATTCAACGACTATCTCATATGTTCTAAAACATCAGAAGCTCAACGAAGAGATGCGATATGACACTTATCAATTGTTGACACCTTAGACCTTAAATACAAAGATTTGATGTAAGATTGTCAGAACGAACATTTCATCTGAAGAAGAAAGTCGAAAATAAAGCTGAGATCTTCCCGGGTACTTACTAAGTGCTAATGATAAATGTACATTAGCACTAGTCTGTGCTTGGAGAGGGGACTGGCAATTTGCATCTTAGAGGAAGAAGAAAAAACAGATGAAAATTTGATAACATCAGAGAAGCCGAGAAAATTACATTGAGATCTTTCCAGGTACTTGTTATGTGCTTATGAAAATACAACATTAGCACTAGCCTGTGCTTGGAGAGAGATCAAAGGTTTAGCATCACAACAATAAGAGATACTGGAAAAGAAAAGCGAGACGAAGACGAAGACTAAGTCGACAGATTTACAGATCAATCTGATATCTTCCCAAGTACTTGTTATGTGCAAATGATAAACAAGCATTAGCACTAGCCTGTGCTTGGAGAGGAGTCGGAAATAACTTCACCACAGAAATACAGAAGAACCCAAAAGGTACCACCTATGTCCAAAATGTTTCCAGGTACTTGTTATGTGCTCATAATCGATACACATTAGCACTAGCTTGTGCTTGGAAGGATTACGGAAAATTACCGACAAACATAAGGCAGAAATACATGTATAAAGCAACGATTCATTTTCCCAGGGACACGCTGTGTGCAACTTTCTTTAACATAGTAGCACTAGCTTGTGCTTGGAAAAATGGGCTTTACTTCGTCATAAGGAAGTTACAGATTGATACAAGAAAATGAACGTGAACTAGTCTGCATTGGGACAAACGTGTGCAAATAGTAACGAAAAAATATATCATTTGTTAAAATTTCAATATACAAAAATAAACGTAAATAAATTCATTAATATCTGAAAATTTTTGTGATTTATTATCTCCCTTTCAAAATCGTCTAAACTTAGCTTGGGATACAAACATCGACCTGATCAATTATGACACTAATCAATATTCAACGACTATCTCATATGTTCTAAAACATCAGAAGCTCAACGAAGAGATGCGATATGACACTTATCAATTGTTGACACCTTAGACCTTAAATACAAAGATTTGATGTAAGATTGTCAGAACGAACATTTCATCTGAAGAAGAAAGTCGAAAATAAAGCTGAGATCTTCCCGGGTACTTACTAAGTGCTAATGATAAATGTACATTAGCACTAGTCTGTGCTTGGAGAGGGGACTGGCAATTTGCATCTTAGAGGAAGAAGAAAAAACAGATGAAAATTTGATAACATCAGAGAAGCCGAGAAAATTACATTGAGATCTTTCCAGGTACTTGTTATGTGCTTATGAAAATACAACATTAGCACTAGCCTGTGCTTGGAGAGAGATCAAAGGTTTAGCATCACAACAATAAGAGATACTGGAAAAGAAAAGCGAGACGAAGACGAAGACTAAGTCGACAGATTTACAGATCAATCTGATATCTTCCCAAGTACTTGTTATGTGCAAATGATAAACAAGCATTAGCACTAGCCTGTGCTTGGAGAGGAGTCGGAAATAACTTCACCACAGAAATACAGAAGAACTCAAAAGGTACCACCTATGTCCAAAATGTTTCCAGGTACTTGTTATGTGCTCATAATCGATACACATTAGCACTAGCTTGTGCTTGGAAGGATTACGGAAAATTACCGACAAACATAAGGCAGAAATACATGTATAAAGCAACGATTCATTTTCCCAGGGACACGCTGTGTGCAACTTTCTTTAACATAGTAGCACTAGCTTGTGCTTGGAAAAATGGGCTTTACTTCGTCATAAGGAAGTTACAGATTGATACAAGAAAATGAACGTGAACTAGTCTGCATTGGGACAAACGTGTGCAAATAGTAACGAAAAAATATATCATTTGTTAAAATTTCAATATACAAAAATAAACGTAAATAAATTCATTAATATCTGAAAATTTTTGTGATTTATTATCTCCCTTTCAAAATCGTCTAAACTTACCTTGGGATACAAACATCGACCTGATCAATTATGACACTAATCAATATTCAACGACTATCTCATATGTTCTAAAACATCAGAAGCTCAACGAAGAGATGCGATATGACACTTATCAATTGTTGACACCTTAGACCTTAAATACAAAGATTTGATGTAAGATTGTCAGAACGAACATTTCATCTGAAGAAGAAAGTCGAAAATAAAGCTGAGATCTTCCCGGGTACTTACTAAGTGCTAATGATAAATGTACATTAGCACTAGTCTGTGCTTGGAGAGGGGACTGGCAATTTGCATCTTAGAGGCAGAAGAAAAAACAGATGAAAATTTGATAACATCAGAGAAGCCGAGAAAATTACATTGAGATCTTTCCAGGTACTTGTTATGTGCTTATGAAAATACAACATTAGCACTAGCCTGTGCTTGGAGAGAGATCAAAGGTTTAGCATCACAACAATAAGAGATACTGGAAAAGAAAAGCGAGACGAAGACGAAGACTAAGTCGACAGATTTACAGATCAATCTGATATCTTCCCAAGTACTTGTTATGTGCAAATGATAAACAAGCATTAGCACTAGCCTGTGCTTGGAGAGGAGTCGGAAATAACTTCACCACAGAAATACAGAAGAACTCAAAAGGTACCACCTATGTCCAAAATGTTTCCAGGTACTTGTTATGTGCTCATAATCGATACACATTAGCACTAGCTTGTGCTTGGAAGGATTACGGAAAATTACCGACAAACATAAGGCAGAAATACATGTATAAAGCAACGATTCATTTTCCCAGGGACACGCTGTGTGCAACTTTCTTTAACATAGTAGCACTAGCTTGTGCTTGGAAAAATGGGCTTTACTTCGTCATAAGGAAGTTACAGATTGATACAAGAAAATGAACGTGAACTAGTCTGCATTGGGACAAACGTGTGCAAATAGTAACGAAAAAATATATCATTTGTTAAAATTTCAATATACAAAAATAAACGTAAATAAATTCATTAATATCTGAAAATTTTTGTGATTTATTATCTCCCTTTCAAAATCGTCTAAACTTAGCTTGGGATACAAACATCGACCTGATCAATTATGACACTAATCAATATTCAACGACTATCTCATATGTTCTAAAACATCAGAAGCTCAACGAAGAGATGCGATATGACACTTATCAATTGTTGACACCTTAGACCTTAAATACAAAGATTTGATGTAAGATTGTCAGAACGAACATTTCATCTGAAGAAGAAAGTCGAAAATAAAGCTGAGATCTTCCCGGGTACTTACTAAGTGCTAATGATAAATGTACATTAGCACTAGTCTGTGCTTGGAGAGGGGACTGGCAATTTGCATCTTAGAGGCAGAAGAAAAAACAGATGAAAATTTGATAACATCAGAGAAGCCGAGAAAATTACATTGAGATCTTTCCAGGTACTTGTTATGTGCTTATGAAAATACAACATTAGCACTAGCCTGTGCTTGGAGAGAGATCAAAGGTTTAGCATCACAACAATAAGAGATACTGGAAAAGAAAAGCGAGACGAAGACGAAGACTAAGTCGACAGATTTACAGATCAATCTGATATCTTCCCAAGTACTTGTTATGTGCAAATGATAAACAAGCATTAGCACTAGCCTGTGCTTGGAGAGGAGTCGGAAATAACTTCACCACAGAAATACAGAAGAACTCAAAAGGTACCACCTATGTCCAAAATGTTTCCAGGTACTTGTTATGTGCTCATAATCGATACACATTAGCACTAGCTTGTGCTTGGAAGGATTACGGAAAATTACCGACAAACATAAGGCAGAAATACATGTATAAAGCAACGATTCATTTTCCCAGGGACACGCTGTGTGCAACTTTCTTTAACATAGTAGCACTAGCTTGTGCTTGGAAAAATGGGCTTTACTTCGTCATAAGGAAGTTACAGATTGATACAAGAAAATGAACGTGAACTAGTCTGCATTGGGACAAACGTGTGCAAATAGTAACGAAAAAATATATCATTTGTTAAAATTTCAATATACAAAAATAAACGTAAATAAATTCATTAATATCTGAAAATTTTTGTGATTTATTATCTCCCTTTCAAAATCGTCTAAACTTAGCTTGGGATACAAACATCGACCTGATCAATTATGACACTAATCAATATTCAACGACTATCTCATATGTTCTAAAACATCAGAAGCTCAACGAAGAGATGCGATATGACACTTATCAATTGTTGACACCTTAGACCTTAAATACAAAGATTTGATGTAAGATTGTCAGAACGAACATTTCATCTGAAGAAGAAAGTCGAAAATAAAGCTGAGATCTTCCCGGGTACTTACTAAGTGCTAATGATAAATGTACATTAGCACTAGTCTGTGCTTGGAGAGGGGACTGGCAATTTGCATCTTAGAGGAAGAAGAAAAAACAGATGAAAATTTGATAACATCAGAGAAG
This sequence comes from Mytilus trossulus, assembly GCF_036588685.1. NCBI lineage: Eukaryota > Metazoa > Mollusca > Bivalvia > Mytilida > Mytilidae > Mytilus > Mytilus trossulus. The sequence goes on from NW_026963295.1 coordinate 5,746,748, forward strand.
CCGAGAAAATTACATTGAGATCTTTCCAGGTACTTGTTATGTGCTTATGAAAATACAACATTAGCACTAGCCTGTGCTTGGAGAGAGATCAAAGGTTTAGCATCACAACAATAAGAGATACTGGAAAAGAAAAGCGAGACGAAGACGAAGACTAAGTCGACAGATTTACAGATCAATCTGATATCTTCCCAAGTACTTGTTATGTGCAAATGATAAACAAGCATTAGCACTAGCCTGTGCTTGGAGAGGAGTCGGAAATAACTTCACCACAGAAATACAGAAGAACTCAAAAGGTACCACCTATGTCCAAAATGTTTCCAGGTACTTGTTATGTGCTCATAATCGATACACATTAGCACTAGCTTGTGCTTGGAAGGATTACGGAAAATTACCGACAAACATAAGGCAGAAATACATGTATAAAGCAACGATTCATTTTCCCAGGGACACGCTGTGTGCAACTTTCTTTAACATAGTAGCACTAGCTTGTGCTTGGAAAAATGGGCTTTACTTCGTCATAAGGAAGTTACAGATTGATACAAGAAAATGAACGTGAACTAGTCTGCATTGGGACAAACGTGTGCAAATAGTAACGAAAAAATATATCATTTGTTAAAATTTCAATATACAAAAATAAACGTAAATAAATTCATTAATATCTGAAAATTTTTGTGATTTATTATCTCCCTTTCAAAATCGTCTAAACTTAGCTTGGGATACAAACATCGACCTGATCAATTATGACACTAATCAATATTCAACGACTATCTCATATGTTCTAAAACATCAGAAGCTCAACGAAGAGATGCGATATGACACTTATCAATTGTTGACACCTTAGACCTTAAATACAAAGATTTGATGTAAGATTGTCAGAACGAACATTTCATCTGAAGAAGAAAGTCGAAAATAAAGCTGAGATCTTCCCGGGTACTTACTAAGTGCTAATGATAAATGTACATTAGCACTAGTCTGTGCTTGGAGAGGGGACTGGCAATTTGCATCTTAGAGGAAGAAGAAAAAACAGATGAAAATTTGATAACATCAGAGAAGCCGAGAAAATTACATTGAGATCTTTCCAGGTACTTGTTATGTGCTTATGAAAATACAACATTAGCACTAGCCTGTGCTTGGAGAGAGATCAAAGGTTTAGCATCACAACAATAAGAGATACTGGAAAAGAAAAGCGAGACGAAGACGAAGACTAAGTCGACAGATTTACAGATCAATCTGATATCTTCCCAAGTACTTGTTATGTGCAAATGATAAACAAGCATTAGCACTAGCCTGTGCTTGGAGAGGAGTCGGAAATAACTTCACCACAGAAATACAGAAGAACTCAAAAGGTACCACCTATGTCCAAAATGTTTCCAGGTACTTGTTATGTGCTCATAATCGATACACATTAGCACTAGCTTGTGCTTGGAAGGATTACGGAAAATTACCGACAAACATAAGGCAGAAATACATGTATAAAGCAACGATTCATTTTCCCAGGGACACGCTGTGTGCAACTTTCTTTAACATAGTAGCACTAGCTTGTGCTTGGAAAAATGGGCTTTACTTCGTCATAAGGAAGTTACAGATTGATACAAGAAAATGAACGTGAACTAGTCTGCATTGGGACAAACGTGTGCAAATAGTAACGAAAAAATATATCATTTGTTAAAATTTCAATATACAAAAATAAACGTAAATAAATTCATTAATATCTGAAAATTTTTGTGATTTATTATCTCCCTTTCAAAATCGTCTAAACTTAGCTTGGGATACAAACATCGACCTGATCAATTATGACACTAATCAATATTCAACGACTATCTCATATGTTCTAAAACATCAGAAGCTCAACGAAGAGATGCGATATGACACTTATCAATTGTTGACACCTTAGACCTTAAATACAAAGATTTGATGTAAGATTGTCAGAACGAACATTTCATCTGAAGAAGAAAGTCGAAAATAAAGCTGAGATCTTCCCGGGTACTTACTAAGTGCTAATGATAAATGTACATTAGCACTAGTCTGTGCTTGGAGAGGGGACTGGCAATTTGCATCTTAGAGGAAGAAGAAAAAACAGATGAAAATTTGATAACATCAGAGAAGCCGAGAAAATTACATTGAGATCTTTCCAGGTACTTGTTATGTGCTTATGAAAATACAACATTAGCACTAGCCTGTGCTTGGAGAGAGATCAAAGGTTTAGCATCACAACAATAAGAGATACTGGAAAAGAAAAGCGAGACGAAGACGAAGACTAAGTCGACAGATTTACAGATCAATCTGATATCTTCCCAAGTACTTGTTATGTGCAAATGATAAACAAGCATTAGCACTAGCCTGTGCTTGGAGAGGAGTCGGAAATAACTTCACCACAGAAATACAGAAGAACTCAAAAGGTACCACCTATGTCCAAAATGTTTCCAGGTACTTGTTATGTGCTCATAATCGATACACATTAGCACTAGCTTGTGCTTGGAAGGATTACGGAAAATTACCGACAAACATAAGGCAGAAATACATGTATAAAGCAACGATTCATTTTCCCAGGGACACGCTGTGTGCAACTTTCTTTAACATAGTAGCACTAGCTTGTGCTTGGAAAAATGGGCTTTACTTCGTCATAAGGAAGTTACAGATTGATACAAGAAAATGAACGTGAACTAGTCTGCATTGGGACAAACGTGTGCAAATAGTAACGAAAAAATATATCATTTGTAAAAATTTCAATATACAAAAATAAACGTAAATAAATTCATTAATATCTGAAAATTTTTGTGATTTATTATCTCCCTTTCAAAATCGTCTAAACTTAGCTTGGGATACAAACATCGACCTGATCAATTATGACACTAATCAATATTCAACGACTATCTCATATGTTCTAAAACATCAGAAGCTCAACGAAGAGATGCGATATGACACTTATCAATTGTTGACACCTTAGACCTTAAATACAAAGATTTGATGTAAGATTGTCAGAACGAACATTTCATCTGAAGAAGAAAGTCGAAAATAAAGCTGAGATCTTCCCGGGTACTTACTAAGTGCTAATGATAAATGTACATTAGCACTAGTCTGTGCTTGGAGAGGGGACTGGCAATTTGCATCTTAGAGGAAGAAGAAAAAACAGATGAAAATTTGATAACATCAGAGAAGCCGAGAAAATTACATTGAGATCTTTCCAGGTACTTGTTATGTGCTTATGAAAATACAACATTAGCACTAGCCTGTGCTTGGAGAGAGATCAAAGGTTTAGCATCACAACAATAAGAGATACTGGAAAAGAAAAGCGAGACGAAGACGAAGACTAAGTCGACAGATTTACAGATCAATCTGATATCTTCCCAAGTACTTGTTATGTGCAAATGATAAACAAGCATTAGCACTAGCCTGTGCTTGGAGAGGAGTCGGAAATAACTTCACCACAGAAATACAGAAGAACTCAAAAGGTACCACCTATGTCCAAAATGTTTCCAGGTACTTGTTATGTGCTCATAATCGATACACATTAGCACTAGCTTGTGCTTGGAAGGATTACGGAAAATTACCGACAAACATAAGGCAGAAATACATGTATAAAGCAACGATTCATTTTCCCAGGGACACGCTGTGTGCAACTTTCTTTAACATAGTAGCACTAGCTTGTGCTTGGAAAAATGGGCTTTACTTCGTCATAAGGAAGTTACAGATTGATACAAGAAAATGAACGTGAACTAGTCTGCATTGGGACAAACGTGTGCAAATAGTAACGAAAAAATATATCATTTGTTAAAATTTCAATATACAAAAATAAACGTAAATAAATTCATTAATATCTGAAAATTTTTGTGATTTATTATCTCCCTTTCAAAATCGTCTAAACTTAGCTTGGGATACAAACATCGACCTGATCAATTATGACACTAATCAATATTCAACGACTATCTCATATGTTCTAAAACATCAGAAGCTCAACGAAGAGATGCGATATGACACTTATCAATTGTTGACACCTTAGACCTTAAATACAAAGATTTGATGTAAGATTGTCAGAACGAACATTTCATCTGAAGAAGAAAGTCGAAAATAAAGCTGAGATCTTCCCGGGTACTTACTAAGTGCTAATGATAAATGTACATTAGCACTAGTCTGTGCTTGGAGAGGGGACTGGCAATTTGCATCTTAGAGGAAGAAGAAAAAACAGATGAAAATTTGATAACATCAGAGAAGCCGAGAAAATTACATTGAGATCTTTCCAGGTACTTGTTATGTGCTTATGAAAATACAACATTAGCACTAGCCTGTGCTTGGAGAGAGATCAAAGGTTTAGCATCACAACAATAAGAGATACTGGAAAAGAAAAGCGAGACGAAGACGAAGACTAAGTCGACAGATTTACAGATCAATCTGATATCTTCCCAAGTACTTGTTATGTGCAAATGATAAACAAGCATTAGCACTAGCCTGTGCTTGGAGAGGAGTCGGAAATAACTTCACCACAGAAATACAGAAGAACTCAAAAGGTACCACCTATGTCCAAAATGTTTCCAGGTACTTGTTATGTGCTCATAATCGATACACATTAGCACTAGCTTGTGCTTGGAAGGATTACGGAAAATTACCGACAAACATAAGGCAGAAATACATGTATAAAGCAACGATTCATTTTCCCAGGGACACGCTGTGTGCAACTTTCTTTAACATAGTAGCACTAGCTTGTGCTTGGAAAAATGGGCTTTACTTCGTCATAAGGAAGTTACAGATTGATACAAGAAAATGAACGTGAACTAGTCTGCATTGGGACAAACGTGTGCAAATAGTAACGAAAAAATATATCATTTGTTAAAATTTCAATATACAAAAATAAACGTAAATAAATTCATTAATATCTGAAAATTTTTGTGATTTATTATCTCCCTTTCAAAATCGTCTAAACTTAGCTTGGGATACAAACATCGACCTGATCAATTATGACACTAATCAATATTCAACGACTATCTCATATGTTCTAAAACATCAGAAGCTCAACGAAGAGATGCGATATGACACTTATCAATTGTTGACACCTTAGACCTTAAATACAAAGATTTGATGTAAGATTGTCAGAACGAACATTTCATCTGAAGAAGAAAGTCGAAAATAAAGCTGAGATCTTCCCGGGTACTTACTAAGTGCTAATGATAAATGTACATTAGCACTAGTCTGTGCTTGGAGAGGGGACTGGCAATTTGCATCTTAGAGGAAGAAGAAAAAACAGATGAAAATTTGATAACATCAGAGAAGCCGAGAAAATTACATTGAGATCTTTCCAGGTACTTGTTATGTGCTTATGAAAATACAACATTAGCACTAGCCTGTGCTTGGAGAGAGATCAAAGGTTTAGCATCACAACAATAAGAGATACTGGAAAAGAAAAGCGAGACGAAGACGAAGACTAAGTCGACAGATTTACAGATCAATCTGATATCTTCCCAAGTACTTGTTATGTGCAAATGATAAACAAGCATTAGCACTAACCTGTGCTTGGAGAGGAGTCGGAAATAACTTCACCACAGAAATACAGAAGAACTCAAAAGGTACCACCTATGTCCAAAATGTTTCCAGGTACTTGTTATGTGCTCATAATCGATACACATTAGCACTAGCTTGTGCTTGGAAGGATTACGGAAAATTACCGACAAACATAAGGCAGAAATACATGTATAAAGCAACGATTCATTTTCCCAGGGACACGCTGTGTGCAACTTTCTTTAACATAGTAGCACTAGCTTGTGCTTGGAAAAATGGGCTTTACTTCGTCATAAGGAAGTTACAGATTGATACAAGAAAATGAACGTGAACTAGTCTGCATTGGGACAAACGTGTGCAAATAGTAACGAAAAAATATATCATTTGTTAAAATTTCAATGTACAAAAATAAACGTAAATAAATTCATTAATATCTGAAAATTTTTGTGATTTATTATCTCCCTTTCAAAATCGTCTAAACTTAGCTTGGGATACAAACATCGACCTGATCAATTATGACACTAATCAATATTCAACGACTATCTCATATGTTCTAAAACATCAGAAGCTCAACGAAGAGATGCGATATGACACTTATCAATTGTTGACACCTTAGACCTTAAATACAAAGATTTGATGTAAGATTGTCAGAACGAACATTTCATCTGAAGAAGAAAGTCGAAAATAAAGCTGAGATCTTCCCGGGTACTTACTAAGTGCTAATGATAAATGTACATTAGCACTAGTCTGTGCTTGGAGAGGGGACTGGCAATTTGCATCTTAGAGGAAGAAGAAAAAACAGATGAAAATTTGATAACATCAGAGAAGCCGAGAAAATTACATTGAGATCTTTCCAGGTACTTGTTATGTGCTTATGAAAATACAACATTAGCACTAGCCTGTGCTTGGAGAGAGATCAAAGGTTTAGCATCACAACAATAAGAGATACTGGAAAAGAAAAGCGAGACGAAGACGAAGACTAAGTCGACAGATTTACAGATCAATCTGATATCTTCCCAAGTACTTGTTATGTGCAAATGATAAACAAGCATTAGCACTAGCCTGTGCTTGGAGAGGAGTCGGAAATAACTTCACCACAGAAATACAGAAGAACTCAAAAGGTACCACCTATGTCCAAAATGTTTCCAGGTACTTGTTATGTGCTCATAATCGATACACATTAGCACTAGCTTGTGCTTGGAAGGATTACGGAAAATTACCGACAAACATAAGGCAGAAATACATGTATAAAGCAACGATTCATTTTCCCAGGGACACGCTGTGTGCAACTTTCTTTAACATAGTAGCACTAGCTTGTGCTTGGAAAAATGGGCTTTACTTCGTCATAAGGAAGTTACAGATTGATACAAGAAAATGAACGTGAACTAGTCTGCATTGGGACAAACGTGTGCAAATAGTAACGAAAAAATATATCATTTGTTAAAATTTCAATATACAAAAATAAACGTAAATAAATTCATTAATATCTGAAAATTTTTGTGATTTATTATCTCCCTTTCAAAATCGTCTAAACTTAGCTTGGGATACAAACATCGACCTGATCAATTATGACACTAATCAATATTCAACGACTATCTCATATGTTCTAAAACATCAGAAGCTCAACGAAGAGATGCGATATGACACTTATCAATTGTTGACACCTTAGACCTTAAATACAAAGATTTGATGTAAGATTGTCAGAACGAACATTTCATCTGAAGAAGAAAGTCGAAAATAAAGCTGAGATCTTCCCGGGTACTTACTAAGTGCTAATGATAAATGTACATTAGCACTAGTCTGTGCTTGGAGAGGGGACTGGCAATTTGCATCTTAGAGGAAGAAGAAAAAACAGATGAAAATTTGATAACATCAGAGAAGCCGAGAAAATTACATTGAGATCTTTCCAGGTACTTGTTATGTGCTTATGAAAATACAACATTAGCACTAGCCTGTGCTTGGAGAGAGATCAAAGGTTTAGCATCACAACAATAAGAGATACTGGAAAAGAAAAGCGAGACGAAGACGAAGACTAAGTCGACAGATTTACAGATCAATCTGATATCTTCCCAAGTACTTGTTATGTGCAAATGATAAACAAGCATTAGCACTAGCCTGTGCTTGGAGAGGAGTCGGAAATAACTTCACCACAGAAATACAGAAGAACTCAAAAGGTACCACCTATGTCCAAAATGTTTCCAGGTACTTGTTATGTGCTCATAATCGATACACATTAGCACTAGCTTGTGCTTGGAAGGATTACGGAAAATTACCGACAAACATAAGGCAGAAATACATGTATAAAGCAACGATTCATTTTCCCAGGGACACGCTGTGTGCAACTTTCTTTAACATAGTAGCACTAGCTTGTGCTTGGAAAAATGGGCTTTACTTCGTCATAAGGAAGTTACAGATTGATACAAGAAAATGAACGTGAACTAGTCTGCATTGGGACAAACGTGTGCAAATAGTAACGAAAAAATATATCATTTGTTAAAATTTCAATATACAAAAATAAACGTAAATAAATTCATTAATATCTGAAAATTTTTGTGATTTATTATCTCCCTTTCAAAATCGTCTAAACTTAGCTTGGGATACAAACATCGACCTGATCAATTATGACACTAATCAATATTCAACGACTATCTCATATGTTCTAAAACATCAGAAGCTCAACGAAGAGATGCGATATGACACTTATCAATTGTTGACACCTTAGACCTTAAATACAAAGATTTGATGTAAGATTGTCAGAACGAACATTTCATCTGAAGAAGAAAGTCGAAAATAAAGCTGAGATCTTCCCGGGTACTTACTAAGTGCTAATGATAAATGTACATTAGCACTAGTCTGTGCTTGGAGAGGGGACTGGCAATTTGCATCTTAGAGGAAGAAGAAAAAACAGATGAAAATTTGATAACATCAGAGAAGCCGAGAAAATTACATTGAGATCTTTCCAGGTACTTGTTATGTGCTTATGAAAATACAACATTAGCACTAGCCTGTGCTTGGAGAGAGATCAAAGGTTTAGCATCACAACAATAAGAGATACTGGAAAAGAAAAGCGAGACGAAGACGAAGACTAAGTCGACAGATTTACAGATCAATCTGATATCTTCCCAAGTACTTGTTATGTGCAAATGATAAACAAGCATTAGCACTAGCCTGTGCTTGGAGAGGAGTCGGAAATAACTTCACCACAGAAATACAGAAGAACTCAAAAGGTACCACCTATGTCCAAAATGTTTCCAGGTACTTGTTATGTGCTCATAATCGATACACATTAGCACTAGCTTGTGCTTGGAAGGATTACGGAAAATTACCGACAAACATAAGGCAGAAATACATGTATAAAGCAACGATTCATTTTCCCAGGGACACGCTGTGTGCAACTTTCTTTAACATAGTAGCACTAGCTTGTGCTTGGAAAAATGGGCTTTACTTCGTCATAAGGAAGTTACAGATTGATACAAGAAAATGAACGTGAACTAGTCTGCATTGGGACAAACGTGTGCAAATAGTAACGAAAAAATATATCATTTGTTAAAATTTCAATATACAAAAATAAACGTAAATAAATTCATTAATATCTGAAAATTTTTGTGATTTATTATCTCCCTTTCAAAATCGTCTAAACTTAGCTTGGGATACAAACATCGACCTGATCAATTATGACACTAATCAATATTCAACGACTATCTCATATGTTCTAAAACATCAGAAGCTCAACGAAGAGATGCGATATGACACTTATCAATTGTTGACACCTTAGACCTTAAATACAAAGATTTGATGTAAGATTGTCAGAACGAACATTTCATCTGAAGAAGAAAGTCGAAAATAAAGCTGAGATCTTCCCGGGTACTTACTAAGTGCTAATGATAAATGTACATTAGCACTAGTCTGTGCTTGGAGAGGGGACTGGCAATTTGCATCTTAGAGGAAGAAGAAAAAACAGATGAAAATTTGATAACATCAGAGAAGCCGAGAAAATTACATTGAGATCTTTCCAGGTACTTGTTATATGCTTATGAAAATACAACATTAGCACTAGCCTGTGCTTGGAGAGAGATCAAAGGTTTAGCATCACAACAATAAGAGATACTGGAAAAGAAAAGCGAGACGAAGACGAAGACTAAGTCGACAGATTTACAGATCAATCTGATATCTTCCCAAGTACTTGTTATGTGCAAATGATAAACAAGCATTAGCACTAGCCTGTGCTTGGAGAGGAGTCGGAAATAACTTCACCACAGAAATACAGAAGAACTCAAAAGGTACCACCTATGTCCAAAATGTTTCCAGGTACTTGTTATGTGCTCATAATCGATACACATTAGCACTAGCTTGTGCTTGGAAGGATTACGGAAAATTACCGACAAACATAAGGCAGAAATACATGTATAAAGCAACGATTCATTTTCCCAGGGACACGCTGTGTGCAACTTTCTTTAACATAGTAGCACTAGCTTGTGCTTGGAAAAATGGGCTTTACTTCGTCATAAGGAAGTTACAGATTGATACAAGAAAATGAACGTGAACTAGTCTGCATTGGGACAAACGTGTGCAAATAGTAACGAAAAAATATATCATTTGTTAAAATTTCAATATACAAAAATAAACGTAAATAAATTCATTAATATCTGAAAATTTTTGTGATTTATTATCTCCCTTTCAAAATCGTCTAAACTTAGCTTGGGATACAAACATCGACCTGATCAATTATGACACTAATCAATATTCAACGACTATCTCATATGTTCTAAAACATCAGAAGCTCAACGAAGAGATGCGATATGACACTTATCAATTGTTGACACCTTAGACCTTAAATACAAAGATTTGATGTAAGATTGTCAGAACGAACATTTCATCTGAAGAAGAAAGTCGAAAATAAAGCTGAGATCTTCCCGGGTACTTACTAAGTGCTAATGATAAATGTACATTAGCACTAGTCTGTGCTTGGAGAGGGGACTGGCAATTTGCATCTTAGAGGAAGAAGAAAAAACAGATGAAAATTTGATAACATCAGAGAAGCCGAGAAAATTACATTGAGATCTTTCCAGGTACTTGTTATATGCTTATGAAAATACAACATTAGCACTAGCCTGTGCTTGGAGAGAGATCAAAGGTTTAGCATCACAACAATAAGAGATACTGGAAAAGAAAAGCGAGACGAAGACGAAGACTAAGTCGACAGATTTACAGATCAATCTGATATCTTCCCAAGTACTTGTTATGTGCAAATGATAAACAAGCATTAGCACTAGCCTGTGCTTGGAGAGGAGTCGGAAATAACTTCACCACAGAAATACAGAAGAACTCAAAAGGTACCACCTATGTCCAAAATGTTTCCAGGTACTTGTTATGTGCTCATAATCGATACACATTAGCACTAGCTTGTGCTTGGAAGGATTACGGAAAATTACCGACAAACATAAGGCAGAAATACATGTATAAAGCAACGATTCATTTTCCCAGGGACACGCTGTGTGCAACTTTCTTTAACATAGTAGCACTAGCTTGTGCTTGGAAAAATGGGCTTTACTTCGTCATAAGGAAGTTACAGATTGATACAAGAAAATGAACGTGAACTAGTCTGCATTGGGACAAACGTGTGCAAATAGTAACGAAAAAATATATCATTTGTTAAAATTTCAATATACAAAAATAAACGTAAATAAATTCATTAATATCTGAAAATTTTTGTGATTTATTATCTCCCTTTCAAAATCGTCTAAACTTAGCTTGGGATACAAACATCGACCTGATCAATTATGACACTAATCAATATTCAACGACTATCTCATATGTTCTAAAACATCAGAAGCTCAACGAAGAGATGCGATATGACACTTATCAATTGTTGACACCTTAGACCTTAAATACAAAGATTTGATGTAAGATTGTCAGAACGAACATTTCATCTGAAGAAGAAAGTCGAAAATAAAGCTGAGATCTTCCCGGGTACTTACTAAGTGCTAATGATAAATGTACATTAGCACTAGTCTGTGCTTGGAGAGGGGACTGGCAATTTGCATCTTAGAGGAAGAAGAAAAAACAGATGAAAATTTGATAACATCAGAGAAGCCGAGAAAATTACATTGAGATCTTTCCAGGTACTTGTTATGTGCTTATGAAAATACAACATTAGCACTAGCCTGTGCTTGGAGAGAGATCAAAGGTTTAGCATCACAACAATAAGAGATACTGGAAAAGAAAAGCGAGACGAAGACGAAGACTAAGTCGACAGATTTACAGATCAATCTGATATCTTCCCAAGTACTTGTTATGTGCAAATGATAAACAAGCATTAGCACTAGCCTGTGCTTGGAGAGGAGTCGGAAATAACTTCACCACAGAAATACAGAAGAACTCAAAAGGTACCACCTATGTCCAAAATGTTTCCAGGTACTTGTTATGTGCTCATAATCGATACACATTAGCACTAGCTTGTGCTTGGAAGGATTACGGAAAATTACCGACAAACATAAGGCAGAAATACATGTATAAAGCAACGATTCATTTTCCCAGGGACACGCTGTGTGCAACTTTCTTTAACATAGTAGCACTAGCTTGTGCTTGGAAAAATGGGCTTTACTTCGTCATAAGGAAGTTACAGATTGATACAAGAAAATGAACGTGAACTAGTCTGCATTGGGACAAACGTGTGCAAATAGTAACGAAAAAATATATCATTTGTTAAAATTTCAATATACAAAAATAAACGTAAATAAATTCATTAATATCTGAAAATTTTTGTGATTTATTATCTCCCTTTCAAAATCGTCTAAACTTAGCTTGGGATACAAACATCGACCTGATCAATTATGACACTAATCAATATTCAACGACTATCTCATATGTTCTAAAACATCAGAAGCTCAACGAAGAGATGCGATATGACACTTATCAATTGTTGACACCTTAGACCTTAAATACAAAGATTTGATGTAAGATTGTCAGAACGAACATTTCATCTGAAGAAGAAAGTCGAAAATAAAGCTGAGATCTTCCCGGGTACTTACTAAGTGCTAATGATAAATGTACATTAGCACTAGTCTGTGCTTGGAGAGGGGACTGGCAATTTGCATCTTAGAGGAAGAAGAAAAAACAGATGAAAATTTGATAACATCAGAGAAGCCGAGAAAATTACATTGAGATCTTTCCAGGTACTTGTTATGTGCTTATGAAAATACAACATTAGCACTAGCCTGTGCTTGGAGAGAGATCAAAGGTTTAGCATCACAACAATAAGAGATACTGGAAAAGAAAAGCGAGACGAAGACGAAGACTAAGTCGACAGATTTACAGATCAATCTGATATCTTCCCAAGTACTTGTTATGTGCAAATGATAAACAAGCATTAGCACTAGCCTGTGCTTGGAGAGGAGTCGGAAATAACTTCACCACAGAAATACAGAAGAACTCAAAAGGTACCACCTATGTCCAAAATGTTTCCAGGTACTTGTTATGTGCTCATAATCGATACACATTAGCACTAGCTTGTGCTTGGAAGGATTACGGAAAATTACCGACAAACATAAGGCAGAAATACATGTATAAAGCAACGATTCATTTTCCCAGGGACACGCTGTGTGCAACTTTCTTTAACATAGTAGCACTAGCTTGTGCTTGGAAAAATGGGCTTTACTTCGTCATAAGGAAGTTACAGATTGATACAAGAAAATGAACGTGAACTAGTCTGCATTGGGACAAACGTGTGCAAATAGTAACGAAAAAATATATCATTTGTTAAAATTTCAATATACAAAAATAAACGTAAATAAATTCATTAATATCTGAAAATTTTTGTGATTTATTATCTCCCTTTCAAAATCGTCTAAACTTAGCTTGGGATACAAACATCGACCTGATCAATTATGACACTAATCAATATTCAACGACTATCTCATATGTTCTAAAACATCAGAAGCTCAACGAAGAGATGCGATATGACACTTATCAATTGTTGACACCTTAGACCTTAAATACAAAGATTTGATGTAAGATTGTCAGAACGAACATTTCATCTGAAGAAGAAAGTCGAAAATAAAGCTGAGATCTTCCCGGGTACTTACTAAGTGCTAATGATAAATGTACATTAGCACTAGTCTGTGCTTGGAGAGGGGACTGGCAATTTGCATCTTAGAGGAAGAAGAAAAAACAGATGAAAATTTGATAACATCAGAGAAGCCGAGAAAATTACATTGAGATCTTTCCAGGTACTTGTTATGTGCTTATGAAAATACAACATTAGCACTAGCCTGTGCTTGGAGAGAGATCAAAGGTTTAGCATCACAACAATAAGAGATACTGGAAAAGAAAAGCGAGACGAAGACGAAGACTAAGTCGACAGATTTACAGATCAATCTGATATCTTCCCAAGTACTTGTTATGTGCAAATGATAAACAAGCATTAGCACTAGCCTGTGCTTGGAGAGGAGTCGGAAATAACTTCACCACAGAAATACAGAAGAACTCAAAAGGTACCACCTATGTCCAAAATGTTTCCAGGTACTTGTTATGTGCTCATAATCGATACACATTAGCACTAGCTTGTGCTTGGAAGGATTACGGAAAATTACCGACAAACATAAGGCAGAAATACATGTATAAAGCAACGATTCATTTTCCCAGGGACACGCTGTGTGCAACTTTCTTTAACATAGTAGCACTAGCTTGTGCTTGGAAAAATGGGCTTTACTTCGTCATAAGGAAGTTACAGATTGATACAAGAAAATGAACGTGAACTAGTCTGCATTGGGACAAACGTGTGCAAATAGTAACGAAAAAATATATCATTTGTTAAAATTTCAATATACAAAAATAAACGTAAATAAATTCATTAATATCTGAAAATTTTTGTGATTTATTATCTCCCTTTCAAAATCGTCTAAACTTAGCTTGGGATACAAACATCGACCTGATCAATTATGACACTAATCAATATTCAACGACTATCTCATATGTTCTAAAACATCAGAAGCTCAACGAAGAGATGCGATATGACACTTATCAATTGTTGACACCTTAGACCTTAAATACAAAGATTTGATGTAAGATTGTCAGAACGAACATTTCATCTGAAGAAGAAAGTCGAAAATAAAGCTGAGATCTTCCCGGGTACTTACTAAGTGCTAATGATAAATGTACATTAGCACTAGTCTGTGCTTGGAGAGGGGACTGGCAATTTGCATCTTAGAGGAAGAAGAAAAAACAGATGAAAATTTGATAACATCAGAGAAGCCGAGAAAATTACATTGAGATCTTTCCAGGTACTTGTTATGTGCTTATGAAAATACAACATTAGCACTAGCCTGTGCTTGGAGAGAGATCAAAGGTTTAGCATCACAACAATAAGAGATACTGGAAAAGAAAAGCGAGACGAAGACGAAGACTAAGTCGACAGATTTACAGATCAATCTGATATCTTCCCAAGTACTTGTTATGTGCAAATGATAAACAAGCATTAGCACTAGCCTGTGCTTGGAGAGGAGTCGGAAATAACTTCACCACAGAAATACAGAAGAACTCAAAAGGTACCACCTATGTCCAAAATGTTTCCAGGTACTTGTTATGTGCTCATAATCGATACACATTAGCACTAGCTTGTGCTTGGAAGGATTACGGAAAATTACCGACAAACATAAGGCAGAAATACATGTATAAAGCAACGATTCATTTTCCCAGGGACACGCTGTGTGCAACTTTCTTTAACATAGTAGCACTAGCTTGTGCTTGGAAAAATGGGCTTTACTTCGTCATAAGGAAGTTACAGATTGATACAAGAAAATGAACGTGAACTAGTCTGCATTGGGACAAACGTGTGCAAATAGTAACGAAAAAATATATCATTTGTTAAAATTTCAATATACAAAAATAAACGTAAATAAATTCATTAATATCTGAAAATTTTTGTGATTTATTATCTCCCTTTCAAAATCGTCTAAACTTAGCTTGGGATACAAACATCGACCTGATCAATTATGACACTAATCAATATTCAACGACTATCTCATATGTTCTAAAACATCAGAAGCTCAACGAAGAGATGCGATATGACACTTATCAATTGTTGACACCTTAGACCTTAAATACAAAGATTTGATGTAAGATTGTCAGAACGAACATTTCATCTGAAGAAGAAAGTCGAAAATAAAGCTGAGATCTTCCCGGGTACTTACTAAGTGCTAATGATAAATGTACATTAGCACTAGTCTGTGCTTGGAGAGGGGACTGGCAATTTGCATCTTAGAGGAAGAAGAAAAAACAGATGAAAATTTGATAACATCAGAGAAGCCGAGAAAATTACATTGAGATCTTTCCAGGTACTTGTTATGTGCTTATGAAAATACAACATTAGCACTAGCCTGTGCTTGGAGAGAGATCAAAGGTTTAGCATCACAACAATAAGAGATACTGGAAAAGAAAAGCGAGACGAAGACGAAGACTAAGTCGACAGATTTACAGATCAATCTGATATCTTCCCAAGTACTTGTTATGTGCAAATGATAAACAAGCATTAGCACTAGCCTGTGCTTGGAGAGGAGTCGGAAATAACTTCACCACAGAAATACAGAAGAACTCAAAAGGTACCACCTATGTCCAAAATGTTTCCAGGTACTTGTTATGTGCTCATAATCGATACACATTAGCACTAGCTTGTGCTTGGAAGGATTACGGAAAATTACCGACAAACATAAGGCAGAAATACATGTATAAAGCAACGATTCATTTTCCCAGGGACACGCTGTGTGCAACTTTCTTTAACATAGTAGCACTAGCTTGTGCTTGGAAAAATGGGCTTTACTTCGTCATAAGGAAGTTACAGATTGATACAAGAAAATGAACGTGAACTAGTCTGCATTGGGACAAACGTGTGCAAATAGTAACGAAAAAATATATCATTTGTTAAAATTTCAATATACAAAAATAAACGTAAATAAATTCATTAATATCTGAAAATTTTTGTGATTTATTATCTCCCTTTCAAAATCGTCTAAACTTAGCTTGGGATACAAACATCGACCTGATCAATTATGACACTAATCAATATTCAACGACTATCTCATATGTTCTAAAACATCAGAAGCTCAACGAAGAGATGCGATATGACACTTATCAATTGTTGACACCTTAGACCTTAAATACAAAGATTTGATGTAAGATTGTCAGAACGAACATTTCATCTGAAGAAGAAAGTCGAAAATAAAGCTGAGATCTTCCCGGGTACTTACTAAGTGCTAATGATAAATGTACATTAGCACTAGTCTGTGCTTGGAGAGGGGACTGGCAATTTGCATCTTAGAGGAAGAAGAAAAAACAGATGAAAATTTGATAACATCAGAGAAGCCGAGAAAATTACATTGAGATCTTTCCAGGTACTTGTTATGTGCTTATGAAAATACAACATTAGCACTAGCCTGTGCTTGGAGAGAGATCAAAGGTTTAGCATCACAACAATAAGAGATACTGGAAAAGAAAAGCGAGACGAAGACGAAGACTAAGTCGACAGATTTACAGATCAATCTGATATCTTCCCAAGTACTTGTTATGTGCAAATGATAAACAAGCATTAGCACTAGCCTGTGCTTGGAGAGGAGTCGGAAATAACTTCACCACAGAAATACAGAAGAACTCAAAAGGTACCACCTATGTCCAAAATGTTTCCAGGTACTTGTTATGTGCTCATAATCGATACACATTAGCACTAGCTTGTGCTTGGAAGGATTACGGAAAATTACCGACAAACATAAGGCAGAAATACATGTATAAAGCAACGATTCATTTTCCCAGGGACACGCTGTGTGCAACTTTCTTTAACATAGTAGCACTAGCTTGTGCTTGGAAAAATGGGCTTTACTTCGTCATAAGAAAGTTACAGATTGATACAAGAAAATGAACGTGAACTAGTCTGCATTGGGACAAACGTGTGCAAATAGTAACGAAAAAATATATCATTTGTTAAAATTTCAATATACAAAAATAAACGTAAATAAATTCATTAATATCTGAAAATTTTTGTGATTTATTATCTCCCTTTCAAAATCGTCTAAACTTAGCTTGGGATACAAACATCGACCTGATCAATTATGACACTAATCAATATTCAACGACTATCTCATATGTTCTAAAACATCAGAAGCTCAACGAAGAGATGCGATATGACACTTATCAATTGTTGACACCTTAGACCTTAAATACAAAGATTTGATGTAAGATTGTCAGAACGAACATTTCATCTGAAGAAGAAAGTCGAAAATAAAGCTGAGATCTTCCCGGGTACTTACTAAGTGCTAATGATAAATGTACATTAGCACTAGTCTGTGCTTGGAGAGGGGACTGGCAATTTGCATCTTAGAGGAAGAAGAAAAAACAGATGAAAATTTGATAACATCAGAGAAGCCGAGAAAATTACATTGAGATCTTTCCAGGTACTTGTTATGTGCTTATGAAAATACAACATTAGCACTAGCCTGTGCTTGGAGAGAGATCAAAGGTTTAGCATCACAACAATAAGAGATACTGGAAAAGAAAAGCGAGACGAAGACGAAGACTAAGTCGACAGATTTACAGATCAATCTGATATCTTCCCAAGTACTTGTTATGTGCAAATGATAAACAAGCATTAGCACTAGCCTGTGCTTGGAGAGGAGTCGGAAATAACTTCACCACAGAAATACAGAAGAACTCAAAAGGTACCACCTATGTCCAAAATGTTTCCAGGTACTTGTTATGTGCTCATAATCGATACACATTAGCACTAGCTTGTGCTTGGAAGGATTACGGAAAATTACCGACAAACATAAGGCAGAAATACATGTATAAAGCAACGATTCATTTTCCCAGGGACACGCTGTGTGCAACTTTCTTTAACATAGTAGCACTAGCTTGTGCTTGGAAAAATGGGCTTTACTTCGTCATAAGGAAGTTACAGATTGATACAAGAAAATGAACGTGAACTAGTCTGCATTGGGACAAACGTGTGCAAATAGTAACGAAAAAATATATCATTTGTTAAAATTTCAATATACAAAAATAAACGTAAATAAATTCATTAATATCTGAAAATTTTTGTGATTTATTATCTCCCTTTCAAAATCGTCTAAACTTAGCTTGGGATACAAACATCGACCTGATCAATTATGACACTAATCAATATTCAACGACTATCTCATATGTTCTAAAACATCAGAAGCTCAACGAAGAGATGCGATATGACACTTATCAATTGTTGACACCTTAGACCTTAAATACAAAGATTTGATGTAAGATTGTCAGAACGAACATTTCATCTGAAGAAGAAAGTCGAAAATAAAGCTGAGATCTTCCCGGGTACTTACTAAGTGCTAATGATAAATGTACATTAGCACTAGTCTGTGCTTGGAGAGGGGACTGGCAATTTGCATCTTAGAGGAAGAAGAAAAAACAGATGAAAATTTGATAACATCAGAGAAGCCGAGAAAATTACATTGAGATCTTTCCAGGTACTTGTTATGTGCTTATGAAAATACAACATTAGCACTAGCCTGTGCTTGGAGAGAGATCAAAGGTTTAGCATCACAACAATAAGAGATACTGGAAAAGAAAAGAGAGACGAAGACGAAGACTAAGTCGACAGATTTACAGATCAATCTGATATCTTCCCAAGTACTTGTTATGTGCAAATGATAAACAAGCATCAGCACTAGCCTGTGCTTGGAGAGGAGTCGGAAATAACTTCACCACAGAAATACAGAAGAACTCAAAAGGTACCACCTATGTCCAAAATGTTTCCAGGTACTTGTTATGTGCTCATAATCGATACACATTAGCACTAGCTTGTGCTTGGAAGGATTACGGAAAATTACCGACAAACATAAGGCAGAAATACATGTATAAAGCAACGATTCATTTTCCCAGGGACACGCTGTGTGCAACTTTCTTTAACATAGTAGCACTAGCTTGTGCTTGGAAAAATGGGCTTTACTTCGTCATAAGGAAGTTACAGATTGATACAAGAAAATGAACGTGAACTAGTCTACATTGGGACAAACGTGTGCAAATAGTAACGAAAAAATATATCATTTGTTAAAATTTCAATATACAAAAATAAACGTAAATAAATTCATTAATATCTGAAAATTTTTGTGATTTATTATCTCCCTTTCAAAATCGTCTAAACTTAGCTTGGGATACAAACATCGACCTGATCAATTATGACACTAATCAATATTCAACGACTATCTCATATGTTCTAAAACATCAGAAGCTCAACGAAGAGATGCGATATGACACTTATCAATTGTTGACACCTTAGACCTTAAATACAAAGATTTGATGTAAGATTGTCAGAACGAACATTTCATCTGAAGAAGAAAGTCGAAAATAAAGCTGAGATCTTCCCGGGTACTTACTAAGTGCTAATGATAAATGTACATTAGCACTAGTCTGTGCTTGGAGAGGGGACTGGCAATTTGCATCTTAGAGGAAGAAGAAAAAACAGATGAAAATTTGATAACATCAGAGAAGCCGAGAAAATTACATTGAGATCTTTCCAGGTACTTGTTATGTGCTTATGAAAATACAACATTAGCACTAGCCTGTGCTTGGAGAGAGATCAAAGGTTTAGCATCACAACAATAAGAGATACTGGAAAAGAAAAGCGAGACGAAGACGAAGACTAAGTCGACAGATTTACAGATCAATCTGATATCTTCCCAAGTACTTGTTATGTGCAAATGATAAACAAGCATTAGCACTAGCCTGTGCTTGGAGAGGAGTTGGAAATAACTTCACCACAGAAATACAGAAGAACTCAAAAGGTACCACCTATGTCCAAAATGTTTCCAGGTACTTGTTATGTGCTCATAATCGATACACATTAGCACTAGCTTGTGCTTGGAAGGATTACGGAAAATTACCGACAAACATAAGGCAGAAATACATGTATAAAGCAACGATTCATTTTCCCAGGGACACGCTGTGTGCAACTTTCTTTAACATAGTAGCACTAGCTTGTGCTTGGAAAAATGGGCTTTACTTCGTCATAAGGAAGTTACAGACTGATACAAGAAAATGAACGTGAACTAGTCTGCATTGGGACAAACGTGTGCAAACAGTAACGAAAAAATATATCATTTGTTAAAATTTCAATATACAAAAATAAACGTAAATAAATTCATTAATATCTGAAAATTTTTGTGATTTATTATCTCCCTTTCAAAATCGTCTAAACTTAGCTTGGGATACAAACATCGACCTGATCAATTATGACACTAATCAATATTCAACGACTATCTCATATGTTCTAAAACATCAGAAGCTCAACGAAGAGATGCGATATGACACTTATCAATTGTTGACACCTTAGACCTTAAATACAAAGATTTGATGTAAGATTGTCAGAACGAACATTTCATCTGAAGAAGAAAGTCGAAAATAAAGCTGAGATCTTCCCGGGTACTTACTAAGTGCTAATGATAAATGTACATTAGCACTAGTCTGTGCTTGGAGTGGGGACTGGCAATTTGCATCTTAGAGGAAGAAGAAAAAACAGATGAAAATTTGATAACATCAGAGAAGCCGAGAAAATTACATTGAGATCTTTCCAGGTACTTGTTATGTGCTTATGAAAATACAACATTAGCACTAGCCTGTGCTTGGAGAGAGATCAAAGGTTTAGCATCACAACAATAAGAGATACTGGAAAAGAAAAGCGAGACGAAGACGAAGACTAAGTCGACAGATTTACAGATCAATCTGATATCTTCCCAAGTACTTGTTATGTGCAAATGATAAACAAGCATTAGCACTAGCCTGTGCTTGGAGAGGAGTCGGAAATAACTTCACCACAGAAATACAGAAGAACTCAAAAGGTACCACCTATGTCCAAAATGTTTCCAGGTACTTGTTATGTGCTCATAATCGATACACATTAGCACTAGCTTGTGCTTGGAAGGATTACGGAAAATTACCGACAAACATAAGGCAGAAATACATGTATAAAGCAACGATTCATTTTCCCAGGGACACGCTGTGTGCAACTTTCTTTAACATAGTAGCACTAGCTTGTGCTTGGAAAAATGGGCTTTACTTCGTCATAAGGAAGTTACAGATTGATACAAGAAAATGAACGTGAACTAGTCTGCATTGGGACAAACGTGTGCAAATAGTAACGAAAAAATATATCATTTGTTAAAATTTCAATATACAAAAATAAACGTAAATAAATTCATTAATATCTGAAAATTTTTGTGATTTATTATCTCCCTTTCAAAATCGTCTAAACTTAGCTTGGGATACAAACATCGACCTGATCAATTATGACACTAATCAATATTCAACGACTATCTCATATGTTCTAAAACATCAGAAGCTCAACGAAGAGATGCGATATGACACTTATCAATTGTTGACACCTTAGACCTTAAATACAAAGATTTGATGTAAGATTGTCAGAACGAACATTTCATCTGAAGAAGAAAGTCGAAAATAAAGCTGAGATCTTCCCGGGTACTTACTAAGTGCTAATGATAAATGTACATTAGCACTAGTCTGTGCTTGGAGAGGGGACTGGCAATTTGCATCTTAGAGGAAGAAGAAAAAACAGATGAAAATTTGATAACATCAGAGAAGCCGAGAAAATTACATTGAGATCTTTCCAGGTACTTGTTATGTGCTTATGAAAATACAACATTAGCACTAGCCTGTGCTTGGAGAGAGATCAAAGGTTTAGCATCACAACAATAAGAGATACTGGAAAAGAAAAGCGAGACGAAGACGAAGACTAAGTCGACAGATTTACAGATCAATCTGATATCTTCCCAAGTACTTGTTATGTGCAAATGATAAACAAGCATTAGCACTAGCCTGTGCTTGGAGAGGAGTCGGAAATAACTTCACCACAGAAATACAGAAGAACTCAAAAGGTACCACCTATGTCCAAAATGTTTCCAGGTACTTGTTATGTGCTCATAATCGATACACATTAGCACTAGCTTGTGCTTGGAAGGATTACGGAAAATTACCGACAAACATAAGGCAGAAATACATGTATAAAGCAACGATTCATTTTCCCAGGGACACGCTGTGTGCAACTTTCTTTAACATAGTAGCACTAGCTTGTGCTTGGAAAAATGGGCTTTACTTCGTCATAAGGAAGTTACAGATTGATACAAGAAAATGAACGTGAACTAGTCTGCATTGGGACAAACGTGTGCAAATAGTAACGAAAAAATATATCATTTGTTAAAATTTCAATATACAAAAATAAACGTAAATAAATTCATTAATATCTGAAAATTTTTGTGATTTATTATCTCCCTTTCAAAATCGTCTAAACTTAGCTTGGGATACAAACATCGACCTGATCAATTATGACACTAATCAATATTCAACGATTATCTCATATGTTCTAAAACATCAGAAGCTCAACGAAGAGATGCGATATGACACTTATCAATTGTTGACACCTTAGACCTTAAATACAAAGATTTGATGTAAGATTGTCAGAACGAACATTTCATCTGAAGAAGAAAGTCGAAAATAAAGCTGAGATCTTCCCGGGTACTTACTAAGTGCTAATGATAAATGTACATTAGCACTAGTCTGTGCTTGGAGAGGGGACTGGCAATTTGCATCTTAGAGGAAGAAGAAAAAACAGATGAAAATTTGATAACATCAGAGAAGCCGAGAAAATTACATTGAGATCTTTCCAGGTACTTGTTATGTGCTTATGAAAATACAACATTAGCACTAGCCTGTGCTTGGAGAGAGATCAAAGGTTTAGCATCACAACAATAAGAGATACTGGAAAAGAAAAGCGAGACGAAGACGAAGACTAAGTCGACAGATTTACAGATCAATCTGATATCTTCCCAAGTACTTGTTATGTGCAAATGATAAACAAGCATTAGCACTAGCCTGTGCTTGGAGAGGAGTCGGAAATAACTTCACCACAGAAATACAGAAGAACTCAAAAGGTACCACCTATGTCCAAAATGTTTCCAGGTACTTGTTATGTGCTCATAATCGATACACATTAGCACTAGCTTGTGCTTGGAAGGATTACGGAAAATTACCGACAAACATAAGGCAGAAATACATGTATAAAGCAACGATTCATTTTCCCAGGGACACGCTGTGTGCAACTTTCTTTAACATAGTAGCACTAGCTTGTGCTTGGAAAAATGGGCTTTACTTCGTCATAAGGAAGTTACAGATTGATACAAGAAAATGAACGTGAACTAGTCTGCATTGGGACAAACGTGTGCAAATAGTAACGAAAAAATATATCATTTGTTAAAATTTCAATATACAAAAATAAACGTAAATAAATTCATTAATATCTGAAAATTTTTGTGATTTATTATCTCCCTTTCAAAATCGTCTAAACTTAGCTTGGGATACAAACATCGACCTGATCAATTATGACACTAATCAATATTCAACGACTATCTCATATGTTCTAAAACATCAGAAGCTCAACGAAGAGATGCGATATGACACTTATCAATTGTTGACACCTTAGACCTTAAATACAAAGATTTGATGTAAGATTGTCAGAACGAACATTTCATCTGAAGAAGAAAGTCGAAAATAAAGCTGAGATCTTCCCGGGTACTTACTAAGTGCTAATGATAAATGTACATTAGCACTAGTCTGTGCTTGGAGAGGGGACTGGCAATTTGCATCTTAGAGGAAGAAGAAAAAACAGATGAAAATTTGATAACATCAGAGAAGCCGAGAAAATTACATTGAGATCTTTCCAGGTACTTGTTATGTGCTTATGAAAATACAACATTAGCACTAGCCTGTGCTTGGAGAGAGATCAAAGGTTTAGCATCACAACAATAAGAGATACTGGAAAAGAAAAGCGAGACGAAGACGAAGACTAAGTCGACAGATTTACAGATCAATCTGATATCTTC